>NC_135957.1:10133443-10268443 GCF_053455715.1 Rhinoraja longicauda | reverse complement strand
CTCCTCCCCTCTCTCTCCTCCCCTCTCTCTCCTCCCCTCTCTCTCCTCCCCCTCTCCTCCCCCTCTCTCCTCCCCCCCTCTCCTCCCCCTCTCTCCTCCCCCTCTCTTTCCCTCCTCTCTCCCCCCTCCCCTCCCCTCCTCCTCGATTGAACCATCAGCACGCCCATGTCAAATGGGTAACATCAAAGGACATCCTCTGTGAGGGCATGAACTGCAAACCTTTTTTGCTGCATCAGCATTTGCTGCTGGTTCCACATCCGCCCTTTCAGAACTGGTGGTGTACAGTGCTTTGATTGATTGAAATATACAACACGAAAACAGACCTTACGGCCCGCCGACCATCATTCACCCTAGCTCCGTGTCATCCCACTTTCTCATCCATTCCTTTTAACTAGAGGCAATTTACAGAAGCCAATTAACCCACAAACCCGCATGTCTAGGATGCTGGAGGAAAACAGAGCATTCTGGGCTTTATTGCAATTAAACCAGAAGAATAGAGTGGCACGTTGGTGCAGCGGTAGAGTTGCTGCCTCACAGCACCAGAGCCAAGGGTTCGATCCTGACCAAGGGTACTGTCTGTGCGGAGTTTGTACATTCTCCCTGTGACCTTCTCCAGGTGTTCCACTTTCCTCCCACATCCCAAAGACGTGCAATTGGCCCTAGCGTGTAGGCTCTATAGTCTAAAGAAAAATTGGCATTGCGTTGTTTTATAGCGTGATATTTTTTTCCCCACTTTTACTTGAAGCATATTAACAAATGGGGAAGGAGGTGTCTTTTGATTGTGCAGAACAGAGAGTCACGTGGTTAAGTCTCCAATATTATGTTAAAAAACACTTTTCAGTCTTTTGCCATTGTCCGCTGCATGATCGGTAGGTATATGGCTCGGATAATCAATCTCCACATTGTCTCCACTCTCAAAAACAGACACAGTTTCAAATAGCTCAGCGGGTCAGAGACAGCACCCGGAGTCAGGATCAAACCCGGGTCTCTGGAACCAAGGCCGCAACTCTACCGTTGTGCCACCGTGCTGCCCTGCATTTATAGAGTAAAAACAAGGAGCTGCAGATGCTGCTTTACAAAAAGTACTGGAGTCACTCAGCAGGTCAGGCGGCATCTCTGAAGCACATGGATGGGTGACGTTTCAGGTCGGGACCCTTCAGACCGATTGTAGTAGGGAGGAGAAAGCTGGACAAGAGGTGGGGGCGGGACAAAGTCTGGCAAGTGATAGGTGGAGACACAGGTCCTTTTTTTTAATGAAAAAGACACAAAATGCTGGAGTAACTCAGCAGCTCAGGAAGCATCTCTGGAGAACAGATAAGTGACGTTTCGCGTCTGGACCCTTCAGATGAAACGCCACCTATCCATGTTCTCCAGAGACACTGCCTGACCTGCTGAGTTACTCCAGCACTCTGTGAAACGCCACGTATCCATGTTCTCCAGAGACACTGCCTGACCCGCTGAGTTACTCCAGCACTCTGTGCCTTTTTTAAGTGATAGGTGGATACAGGCGTGGGGAGTTGATTGATTGGCAGATGGGTGGACAAAGGGTAGAGGTGAAAAGGAGACGAAAGGGTGGTAAAATAATGAGAGAGGAAGAGGTGTAAATTGTGAAGCCATAACAAGGGATGTAGAAGACATCCTTCTTACAAGGGATATAACTCCCCTTGCCTGTATCTACCTATCATTTAAAAAAGAGCTGGAGAAACTCAGCGGGTCAGGCAGCGTCACTGGAGAACGTGGATAGGTGTCGTTTCATCTGTGTTACCCACACTGTGGCTCTTGCAAGAATCCAAATCGGGGGAAAAAAATGTAAATGAAAAGCGTGCTGATTTTTGACTGCTCTTCATCGCCTGACCTACCACACACCGCATTGGAGATCCTCAGACCACCTTTAATCGGACTTTACTGGACTTTATCTTGCGCTAAATGTTATACCCTCTACGTCTGGGACAAGTCTCACCCCGGCTGCTCCCTCATCTCCCCTCTCCCGCAAAAGGTACAGAAGTGTGTAAACGCACACCTCCAGATTCAGGGACAGTTTCCTCCCAGCTGACCCGTCCTCTTACCAGCTAGAGAGTGGTCCTGATCTCCCATCCCACGGCGGCACGGTGGCGCAGCGGTAGAGTTGCTGCCTTACAGCGAATGCAGCGCCGGAGACTCGGGTTCGATCCTGACTACGGGCGCCGTCTGTACGGAGTTTGTACGTTCTCCCCGTGACCTGCGTGGGCTTTCTCCGAGATCTTCGGTTTCCTCCCACACTCCAAAGACGTGCAGATATGTAGGTTAATTGGCTGGGCAAATGTAAAAAAAAAATTTTTAATTGTCCCTAGTGTGTGTAGGATAGTGTTAATGTGCGGGGATCGCTGGGCGGCGCGGACCCGGTGGGCCGAAGGGCCTGTTTCCGCGCTGTATCTCTAATTCTAAAAAAAATCTACCTCATTGGAGACCCACGGATTATCTTTAATGGGACTTTACTGGACTCAATCTTGCACTAAAGGTTAATCCCTTTATCCTGTATCTACACTGTGGTGGCCTGATTGTAATCATGTATTGGGTTTCTGCTGACTGGATACCACGCAACAAAAAAGCTTTTCACGTGACAATAATAAACTTAACTATAAAACTGGTTCTGAATCACTTAGAGTCACGCAGCATGGAAACAGGTTAAACTAAAATAAACTAAATCTTTTGTTTGCATTTCTGTTCTCAAAACCAGGAACTGAAGCTTGGATCTTCCTCCTCTTCCCCACCCTAAGGCTTTCAGAATGCCAGTTGATTGGATCGGCTGCTCTTATGCTGCCGTGGTGATGCTGAGTGGTATCCTCGGATACACTCGAAGAGGTACAGTACTTTATGGACATTACTTGCAGTTCAATGTCTGCCACTTAAAAATGCCCAAAGACAGGCAAGGACACAAATTCAATTTAGACAGAAAATGCTGGAGTTACACAGCGGGTCAGGCAGCATCTCTGGAGAACATGGATAGGTGACATTTTGGGGGGCGAGACCCGTCTTCAAACCTATTGTTACAGAGGAGAGAAAGCTGAAAAAGAGGTTGGAGTCCGAAGAGTCCCGACCCGAAACACCACCTGTCCATTCTCTCTAGAGATGCTGCCTGAACCGCTGAGTTACTCCAGCATTTAGTGTGGTATAAACCAGCATCTGCAGTTTGGATTTTATTAGATTACTAGACAAAGTGGACCCGTTGGGCCCAAACCTCTCCTGCATTGGTGCAACGCCCTGTCCTCCCACCCCCTCCCCTCTCTCCTCAACCCCCTCTCCCTTCTCCCCCTCCTCCCCTCCCCTCCCCATCCCCTCTTAAACTTTAAAATGTGAATAACTTAAAAAATATAACACCGATTTTAATAAAACTACTTGCATTATCACTAAAGTGACAATGGTGAGTAAGGTGGGCCTAAAATTGTCGCGTTATCGTGTACCGTTTTGGCTGAAGTTCAGTCACAAACAAGATAACAAACGAGAGTTTTAGTATATAGATTATAAATTTAGTTTAGTTTAGAGATACAGCGTGGAAACAGGCCCTTTGGCCGAAGGGCCTGTTTCCACGCTGTATCTCTAAACTATACTCAATTTATAATAATCTAATAAAATCCAAACTGCAGATGCTGGTTTATACCACACAAAATGTTGGAGTAACCCAGCGGCTGCCCCGTTCACTAACACTATCCTACACACTAGGGATAATTTACAACTTTACAGAAGCCAACTAACCCACAAACCTGCACATCTTTGGAGTGTGGGAGGAAACCCACACGGTCAGAGAGAGGACGTACAAACTCCGTACTGACAGACCCCTAGTCAGGATTGAACCCGATTCTCTGGCGCTGTAGGACAGCAACTATACGACTGCACCTCCCTAAACATATTCTTCTTTGTCATTATGGCCCTGACCTTTAACGTAGTGCTTAGTCTTCGTTTTGTTGTTTTAAATTTGGAGATGCAGCAAGGAAACAGGCCCTTCGACCCACTGTCCTCACACCCACCACCGATCACCCGTTCATATTAATTCTATGTTATCCCACTTTTTCATCCACTCCCTACACACTGGGGGCAATTTACAGCATCCATTTAACCTACAAACCTGCACGTTCCCAGAGAAAAACCCTCACAGTCACTGGGGGAACATCCAAACTCTGTACAGACAGCACCCAAGGTCAGGATCGAACCCGGGTCACTGGTGCTGCGAGGCAGCAACTCTACCAACTATGTGCCACAGTGCCACGTTTGTTTTGATACCACTGCACCTGATGTCATGAAGTCCACACCGACCATCGATCACCCGTTCACACTAGTTCTGTGTTATCCCACTGTATCATCCACACACAACGCACTGGGGACAATTTACAAAGGCCAATTAACCCACAAACATGTAACATGAGAGCATTTTTCTATCTGATGCACTGGCGAAAGAAAACATAGAGAGCTACGGCTCTTTGAGAAGAAAATGTGAAAGGCAATAAGCTGGAAAGGATTTACGAGGATGTTGACAGGATATAAGGGTCTGAACTGAGAGTTTGAGCAGGCTCGGACTCTATTCCTTGGATGAGGGGTGATGTTATATAGGTGTACCAAATCACGCGAGGAATAGACCAGGTAAACACACAGTCTTTTGCCCAGAGTAGGAGAATCGGGAACCAGAAGATATAGGTTTAAGGTGAGGGGGGGGGAAAGATTTAATAGGAACCTAAGAGGTAACTTTTTCACCCAAAGGGTGGTGAGTGTATGGATCGAGCTGCCTGAGGAGGTAGTTGAGGCAATTGCAACGTTTAAGAAACAATTAGACAGGTACATGAATTAGATAGTTTAGAGGGATATGGGCCAAACACAGGCAGGTGGGACGAGCGTACATGGGACACGTTGGTCAGCGTGGGCAAGTTGGGCCGTGGGGAATGTTTGCATGCTGTAATTCATCTATAATAAGATGTAATGTTTTTGTTCCCAGGGAGTGTGATGTCTTTGATCACTGGGGTGATTTTCGGATCCTTGGCAGGGTATGGTGCTTATCAAATCTCCAACGACCCGCATAATGTGAAGATCTCTCTGAGTAAGTTCTCTGTTCAGCGTCATTCTGAATGAAAGAAAATGCTATTGAATACCTAGTTAAATGAGCGCAGGTTATATTGTTGGGGTAGGTTTGTAGAGGGTGCTTTTGACGTGAGCTATCCTCTGATGTCTTCCTTGGGCGATCATTCTGTATGCGTGTGTGTGTGTGAGTGAGTGAGTGAGTGAGTGAGTGAGTGAGTGAGTGAGTGAGTGAGTGAGTGTGCATGTATGTATCTGCGTCTGTGTGTGCCTGGGGTTGTGTGTATGCAGAGATGCATGCATGCATGTGTATGTGTGAGTGCGTGTACATACATGTGTATGTGTGAGTGTGTACATGCATGTGTATGTGTGTGTACGTGTGTGTACGTGTGTACGTGTGTGTACGTGTGCGCGCGTGTAGTGTTCTGTTGGAGCTGCACCAAACTCTGGCTATATTCAAGGTCCCCCTTCTGAGCCATCCATTCCTCCAGGGAGTCATTGGACCATCAGGGTTCCTGACCAACTTCTTCCCCTCCGGGGAAAGACTCTGGGACTGGGTGTAGAATCCTCTCAAGCATTTGTGTTCAGACCACCTTGGCCATCAAGAGCCAGGTTTCGAGCCTGGGTCACCGAGTTCATATCAGGCCAAGCAGAATTTGCTGAGCAGAACTCGGCCATTTGGCCCATCGAGTCTACTCTGCCATTCAATCATGGCTGATCTACCTTACCCGCTCAACACCATTCTCCTTGTAACCTTTGACACCCTTACTAATCAAGAACCTGTCAATCTCCGTCTTAAAAATACCAAATGACTTGGTCTCAAATGCTGGAGTAAACAATAGACAATAGGTGCAGGAGGAGGCCATTCGGCCCTTCGAGCCAGCACCGCCATTCAATGTGATCATGGCTGATCATTCTCAATCAGTACCCCGTTCCTGCCTTCTCCCCATACCCCCTGACTCCGCTATCCTTAAGAGCTCTATCTAGCTCTCTTGAATGTATTCAGAGAATTGGCCTCCACTGCCTTCTGAGGCAGAAAATTCCACAGATTCACAACTCTCTGACTGAAAAAGTTTTTCCTCATCTCTGTTCTAAATGGCCTACCCCTTATTCTTAAACTGTGGCCCCTAAACGGGTCAGGTAGCATCCCTGGACAACATGGATAGGTCCCTAGTTACTCCAGCACTCTTGTCTTTTTTTTTGTAAACCAGCGTCTGCAGTTCCTTGCTTCTCCCTCCTAATTTACTGGTTGCTTTTTACTGTCAAATTTTAATTTCTGGCGCATGTTCTGATAAGCACAGATCAGCTCAGCCCCTTTTCGGTTTCATCAGTCTTTGTCTTTCCTTTCCATAGCTTTCCAGGCACAATTCCAGAAAACAGTAGTACTCGTCCCAATATGCTATTCAAACAGAATTTCTTCCACCTGTCTTGGCGATTGTTTATGTCCAATGAGGATATCTGATGGAGTCTGGCCTCGACCCAAAACGTCACCCCTTCCTTCCATCCAGGGATGCTGCCTGTCCCGCTGAGTAACTCCAGCATTTTGTGTCTGTGTTCAGTGTAAACCAGCATCTGCAGTTCCTTCCTAAGCAGGATATCTGATGGGCCAGGGGTGCTCCAACAGCCACCACACTGGGTGTGATCATGAACTGTGTGGAGGCTCCAGCAGGGGGGGGGCAGTGTCTGCAGTTCTAGTGGACCACAGTGCACAGGCCCAGAGCTCACTGGGGGTCAGCTGTCCCCAGCCTCTGCTGCTGCAATGGACACACGAGGAACTGCAGATGCTGGAATCTGGAGTGAAACCCAAAGTCCTGGAGTAAACCACAGCTGGTCAGGCAGCAACAGCAGGAAAACGGAGTTCTCCAATTTTAGTCAAAGTATTGTGAAGGAAGAAACTGCAGATTTTCACCAAAGTTAGACACAAAATGGTGGAGTAACTCAGTGGGTCAGTCAGCATCTCTGGAGAAAAGGAATAGGTCACCTTTCAGGTCGACACCCTTCTTCACCTATTTCTTTTCTCCAGAGATGCTGCCTGACTCACCGAGTTACTACGGCACACCCCAAAGACATACAGGTTTGTAGGTTAATTGGCATTGGGTTAAAAAAATTGTAAATTGTCCCCAGTGTGTTGGATAGTGCTAGTGAACTAACGTCTGGTTCTCGATTCCCCTAAACTGGGTAAAAGACTCTGCATTCTCCCTATCTAGTCCCCTCATGATCTTATACACCTCTATATGATCACATCTCAGCCTTCTGAACCCCAGGAATAAAGATCTAGCCTGCCCAAACTCTCCCTATACCTCAGGCCCTCAAGTATTGGCACCATCCTTGTAAATCTTCTCTGCACTCCTTCCAGCTTAATGACATCCTTCTTATAGCAGGGTGACCACATTTTATCACAGTACTCCAAATACCCCAAATAGGTATCAATGTCTTGTACACCTGTAACGTAACGTCCCTACACTGAATACCCTGATCGATGAAGGCCAATGCACCGAAAGCCTTCATGTCTACCTGTGACGCCTCTTTCAGGGAACTCATAGAAACATAGAAACATAGAAAATAGGTGCAGGAGTAGGCCATTCGGCCCTTCGAGCCTGCACCGCCATTCAATATGATCATGGCTGATCATTCAGCTCAGTATCCTGTACCTGCCTTCTCTCCATACCCCTTGATCCCTTTAGCAAAAAGGGCCACATCTAACTCCCTCTTAAATATAGCCAATGAACTGGCCTCAACTACCTTCTGTGGCAGAGAATTCCACAGACTCACCACTCTCTGTGTGAAGAAATATTTTCTCATCTCGGTCCTAAAAGACTTCCCCCTTATCCTTAAGCTGTGACCCCTGGTTCTGGACTCCCCCAACATCGGGAACAATCTTCCCGCATCTAGCCTCTCCAACCCCTTAAGAATTTTATATGTTTCTATAAGATCCCCCCTCAGTCTTCTAAATTCCAGCGAGTACAAGCCCAGTCTATCCAGTCTTTCCTCATATGAAAGTCCCGCCATCCCAGGGATCAATCAATCCCTCTGTTTGACAACACTCTTTGCCATGTACTGTGAAGTCTTGCAATGGAAGTCTTCAGAGTGATGGCTGCAGCACTCTGGGTTCTAAATATAGTGCTACCAGCCACAGCGCTATAGGCTTTAAACATAGCACTACCGGCTGCAGCGATGTGGGGTTTAAATCTCGCGCTACCGGCCACAGTGCTACATGCTTTAAACATAGTGCTACCGGCTGCAGCGCTGGCTGTGGGTCGCAGACTGTTCAGGAAAATTCTCGCATAACAGGTCTCGACCTGAAACATCACTCATTTCTTCTCTCCAGAGATGCTGCCTGTCCCACTGAGTTACTCCAGCTGTGTGTAGGATAGTGTTAGTGTGCGGGGATCGCCGGTCGGTGCGGATTCGGTGGGCTGAAGGGCCTGTTTCCGCGCTGTATCTGTAAACTAAACTAAACTAAATAAACTATTGGCGCTTGGACATGGCGGAATTTATCAAAATATCTCGGCTCTCAAGACAACAATCTTTCACCTCTCCATACAACTGCTATCCACACAAAAGTAAGGCTGTCACTAATACAGAATATAGCAACAAAGCATCTCCCGAGATGCTGCCTGACCTGCTGAGTTACTCCAGCATTTTGTGAATAAATCGATTTGTACCAGCATCTGCAGTTATTTTCTTATATTATATAGCAACAAAGAAGCTGGTTGATACACAAAAGGACACAAGGTGCTGGAGTAACTCAGCGGACCAGGCAGCATGGGGTCAGAGCGTAGAGTCAGAGCGCAGCAGGAATCACAGAGGGGGAGTGTTGGTCACACAGAATGCCCACCAGAGAGGAGGAGAACGTTTTCCAAGTCGGCAAGCCTGGAGGAGATTTCGCTGTGGCACAATCAAAATGTAGAAGCAAAGAACTGCAGATGCTGCTTCATACACTAAAAGACATAAAGTGCTGGGGTGTGTGAAGGGACCCGAAACATCACCTCTCCATGTATGCCAGGAATGCTGCCTGACTGGAGTTACTCCAGTAGTTTTGTTTACACATACAGTGTGGAAACCGGTCTTTCAGCCCACCGAGTCCGCGCCGACCAATGATCCCCGTACACTAGCACTATCCTACACACACAAGGGACAATTTACAATCTTTTATCAAAGCCAATTAACCAGAGCACCTAACGAACCGGAGCACCCAAGCACCCAATTAACCAGAGCACCCAATTAACCAGAGCACCCAAGAAAAACCCACGCGGTCACAGGGAGAACGTGCAAACTCCATACAGACAGCCCCCGTAGTCAGGATCGAACTTGGGTCTCTGGGGCTGTAAGGTAGTATCTCTATCACTGCACAAATGTGCCGTCAACAGTAGTGGGAGAGTCTAGGAACAGAGGGCACAGCCTCAGAATAAAAGGACGTATCTTGAAAATGGAGATGAGGAGGAATTTCTTTAGTCAGAGGGTGGTGAATTTGTGGAATTCTTTGCCACAGAAGTCCGTGGAGGCCAAGTTAATGGATATTTTATAAGCAGAGATTAACAGGTTCTTAATTAGTATGGTGTCAGGGGTTATGGGGAGAAGGCTGGAGAATGGGGTTTAGAGGGAAAGCTAGATCAGCCATGATCGAATGGCGGAGTAGACTTGTTGGGCCGAATGGCAGAATTCTGATTCTATGTTTTATGGCCTTATGATTTGACAGGATAACATGCAAACAGCGCTTTTCACTGCATCTCAAATGCATGTGATGATGAAAACCAGTATGTTTTGGGTGGAATTTGTAGATGTATTCCCTACGACTAAGTAGATGTCTACCTTTTCCTTACTGACAGTCACTGCTGGGATTTTGACAGTGGCGATGGGAATGCGATATCGGAAGTCTGGACGGTTAATACCTGCTGGTCTGGTTGCTGGGATCAGGTAACACTTCAAACTCTGCTCCACACCTTAGTTTAATGAAAGGCAAACTAAATACAATTGCAGAAACAAGGAGCAATTGTAAAAACAAGTACAGGTGTCAGGGGTTATGGGGAGAAGGCAGGAGAATGGGGTTCGGAGGGAGAGATAGATCAGCCATGATTGAATGGCGGCGTCGACTTGATGGGCCGAATGGCCTAATTCTGCTCCTATCACTTATGGCCTTCAGGAACTGCACATGCAAACTGGAGGAACAGCACCTCATTTTCCGCTTGGGTAGATTATAACCCAACGGCATGAACATTGATGCAGGAAAGAACTGCAGTTGCTGCTTTACACCAAAGATAGACACATAATGCTGGAGTAACTCAGCGGGCCAGGCAGAATCTCTAGAAAAAAGGGATAACCAAAGTTTTATAAAGTTGTAACCTGACTTTTATATTTCACATCGTTCTCGTATTTTCTTACAATATTACAGGAGCATGTTTGGTCTTTTGAGCTTGTGCTGACGCTCAGAGTGATCCATCAATACTATTCCCTGCTTATCCCTGCACTGATTCTCTCTCAGATGGCCTCCAACTCCCCGAATCCACCTACCATCGTTAGCAGCAATTTACAATGGCCATTTCATGTTCGTAAGTGATAGGAGCAGAATGAGGCCATATCACAACGTTTGGACAGGTACGCGGGCGGATAGGACGGCTTTAGAGGGATATATGGGCCAAACGCTGGCAAGTGGGACTAGTGTAGATGGGACATGTTGGTTAGTGTGGGCAAGTTGGGCCGAGTTTCCATGCTGTATGACTCTAACTATGACTCGATGTTATGACAGTCAATCTTCTCTTCCTACTGGGTGAACAATCAAGTCTTTGGGAAGATATTGCAGGTCACATGTTTCCCTTGTCACAATGAATCTGTACACTCAATCACTAATATTTTCTTTTTCCTTCTAGCCTTTTTATGGTTTTGCGACTTGTAATCATGATGTTTTAAATCTACAAGCAACTTGCCACAATATTGCTCAGAGTTCTGCTTCAACGTAATTAATCTTTGACCCATCTTTTCAATGGTAATCATTCTGCACAAAAATTCTTGAATGTGTAAACTTGATACAAAGTAAATAATCATTGGGATATCTGTTATCTCGGTCTTTGAGTTTCTGTTACTTGATGCACTTGATGTTACTTGACTGTAGTTAAGTTACAAATTATGTTGACAGGAATTGTTGAGTTCTTTATCAAGCACTTCATTGACAAAATTAATTTGCTTAAACTTGGGGGTTTTTTTAACAAACAGCATAATATTATCAGATGCATATACCCAGTTATCAAGATTTTTTTACTTTTTAAACTAATATTAATCAATGCAATACAATGCTTGCTTTTAGACTTTAGACTTCTCCCCTCCCCCATCAGACAAGAGGTACAGAAGGGTAAAAACTCACACCTCCAGATTCAGGAACGCTTTCTTCCCAACTTTCGACTTTCGAGATGCAGCACAGAAACTGGCCCTTCGGCCAGCGATCACCCCACACACTAACACTATCCCACACATTAGGGACAATTTACAGAAGCCAATTAACCGACAAACTCGCGCGTCTTTGGGATGTGGGAGGAAACCGGAGCACCCGGAGAAAACCCACGCAGGTCACGGGGAGAACGTGCAAACTCCTTACATACAGCATCCACAGCCAGGATCGAACCCAGGTCCCTGGCGCTGTAAGGCAGCAACTCTACCGTTGCAACACTGTACCGCCCAAACTTGATGTTTATATGAGATATTGATTTTAAACCGCCTACTTAGTTAGTGATTAATATGGGGTGAAAGTTTCAAATGAATCTTGAAAGGTTGCAAAAGCACATGCAGTTTTGTGAGGAATTAGCCAGAGGACTGCAAGCTTACCTTAACCTTCTTGAGCTCTCGGACTTGTGTCTGTTGAAACTTAATCAAATGAGCAAAATCTTGAACAGGCAAAATGAAATGTATAGTGGTGGAAGGAAGACTTGTGTCTTTATCGAACCATCAACTTTTGACGAGAATGATAACTGCAATGTTTAGTTTAGAGATACAGATACAGGACCTTTGGCCCACTGAGTTCGTGCTGACCAGCGATCACCCCTGACACCAGCATTATCCTACAAACCAGGGACGATTTACAGATGGCAATTAACACATAAGCAACATCTTTGAAGTGTGGGAGGAAATCGCAGCACCCGGAGAAAACCAACGTGGTCACGGGGAGAACGTACAAACTCCGTACAGACAGCACCCATAGTCAGGATCGAACCTGGGTCTCTGGCGCTGTGAGGCAAAATGTAAATGCCACTTGTTTTTTTTAGTTTTGTTTAGTTTAGAGATACAGCGCGGAAACAGGCCCTTCGGCCCACCGAGTCCGCGCCGACCAGCGATCCCCGCGCATTAACACTATTCTACACACGCTAGGGACAATTTACATTTTTACCAAGCCAATTAACCTACAAACCTGTACGTCTTTGGAGTGCGGGAGGAAACCGAAGATCCCGGAGAAAACCCACAAGGTCACAGGGAGAACTTACAAACTACGTAAAAACAGCACCCATAGTCAGGATCGAACCTGGGTCTCTGGCGCTGCAAGCACTGTAAGGCAGCAATTCTACCTCTGCGCCACCGTGCCGCATGTTGGGCTTGTTGTAGGTGGAAAAGATTTGTTGCCAAAATACACAGTAACTTTCCAGAAATAGTCTCTAAATGTGCTCTTCTATAACACACACTCCGCACAGGTGTTATAGAGTTGCACAGCACGGAATCAGGACCTTATGTTGTACTCGTCCATGGTGACCAAGATGCCTCATCAAAGCTCGTCCCATTTGCCTGCGTTTGGCTCATATCCCTCTTAACATTGATCAAGGTGCATAAATTGTTTTTAGTTTAGAGATACAGCACGGAAACAGGCCCTTCGGCCCACTGAGCCCGCACCAACCAGTGATCCCCGCACACTAACGCTATCCTACACACATTAGGGACATTTTTACATTTATATCAAAGCCAATTAACCTACAAACCTGTACGTCTTTGGAGTGTGCGAGGAAACCGAAGATCTCGGGGAAAACCCACAGAGGTCACGAGGAGAACGTACAAACTCCGTACAGACAGCGCGCATAGTCAGGATCGAATGCCAGGTCCTTTGCACTGTAAGGCAGTAGCTCTACCGCTACGCCAACGTGCCACCCCTATTTTACACATAGTTTTTAACTTTGAGGTTTGGTACCTGCTCAGCCTCTGTCCAGTTGCCTCATCCAGAATACTCTTGGAGTGTGACGTATGCACACACAACACCCGGAGTACTCTCGGACTGTGATGTCCAGCCTGTAACAGTTCACACGGGAAGATCTTGACAGTCCTGATACAGAATCGTTCCTTGGACACCTGTGGAGAATGAGGAATGGACTTTGTCAGACCATCCACAGCCTCACAGCGCCAAAAAACCCCGATTTGATCCTAACCTTGGGTGCTGTCTTTACAGAGTTTGACTGTTCTCCCTATTGCCGCGTAGGTTTCCTCCGGGTGCTCCAGTTTCCTCCCACATTCCAAAGACTTGCAGGTTAATTGGCTTCTGTAAATTGCCCCTTGTGTGTTGGATAATGGATGTGAAAGTGGGATAAGAAAGAACTAGTGTGTGGGTGATCGATGGTCGGCATGGACTTGGTGGGCCGAGTGGCCTGTTTCCACGCTGTATCTCCGAAGTAAACCAAGAGGTACACGCTGTTAACAGTGTGGCTGGTCACTGCGCAGGCAAGATGCTGCGTGTGGGGCTGTGGCTATACCTTTGCGTGGATTTATGTTTAGTTTAGTTTAGAGATACAGTGCAGAAACAGGCCCTTCGGCCCACCGAGTCCGTGCCAATCAGCAAACCCCGTACATTAACACTATCCTGCACTCACTTGGGACAATTTTTTACATTCATGCCAAGCCAATTAAACTACAAACCTGTACGACTTTGGAGTGTGGGAGGAAACCAAAGATCTCGGAGAAAACGCACGCAGGTCACGGGGAGAACGTACCAACTCTGTAAGACAGCACCCCTAGTCAGGATCGAACCTAGGCCTCTGGGGCTGTGAGGCAGCAACTCTACCACCCACAAGATCATTTGAGATAGAATTTCAATCTGCTGATGTTCTTCAGCCATACTGATTGGAAACATGCATCAAATGGGAGAGTCTAGGACCAGAGGGTACAGTCTCAGAATAAAAGGATGTAACTTTAGAAAGGAGATGAGAAGGGGTTTCTTTAGCCAGAGGGTGGTGAATCTGGAATTCATTGTCACAGACGGTGGTGGAGGTCAAGTCGGTGGGTATTTTTAAGGCGGAGATTTAGAGATTCTTGATTAGTACGGGTGTCAGGGGTTACGGGGTGAAGGCAGGAGAATGGGGTTGAGAGGGACAGATAGATCGGCCATGATTGAATGGTGGAGTAGACTTGATGGTTCCAATGGCCGAATTCTGCTCCAACAACTTTTGACATGAAATGATTGCTAAAGGCAATTGGGGAAGCGGAGAGCTCCCTGAAACCTTTTTGTCGTTCAAATGTGGAGTGCACAGTCCCACAGCGCTCGGTGCACTGAATGCCGACACGCGTGGTCCTGTCGCGTGTTATTGCCGCCACAGTGTCCCGCGTTCTCCCAGCCAAGAGCCGGTGAGGTGCCCGCACAGCACAGCCGTCTCGAGAGGACATCGCGGCCCTCCGTGCATGGTTAAGTTGCACGCTGTTACTGCCAACTGCATTGGGAACCCTCTGGAGCAGATCGCAATGGTGGCGGCTGTACCTCCTCGCTCTTCGTCAGTCCGCAGATCACACCATCACACGTCTTGCTTCACTCTTCAGGTGAGATGCATTATTGAGGGCGGCATGGTGTATGAGTGAGTGTGTGAGCACGTGTCTGTGTGAGTGTGTGTCTGCGTGCATCTTACTGTGTCTGGGACACATCAGCATGCGTCTGCTTGTGTGTGTGTCTGTGTCTGTCTGTGGAGAAAAGAACTGCAGATGCTGGTTTAAACCAAAGATGGACACATAAAGCTGGAGTAACTCAGCGGATCAGACAGAATCTCTGGAGAAAAGGAACAGGTGACGTTTCGGGTCGAAACCCTTCCTCAGACAGGTCTCTTACCGGAACGTCACCTATTCCATCTCTCAGAGATGCTTTCCAACTCGCTGGGGTTACTCCGGCTTTTGGGGTCTATCTGCGTCTGTCTGCTTGTGTCTGTCTGCTTGTGTCTGTGTCTGCATCACTGTGCCACTCAAACTTACTGTTCAGTTGAGATAGTGATTTTAAACTTTGTACTTAGTTATTGATTAATCTGGGTGAAAGTTTCAAATGAATCTTAAAAGGTTCAATAAGCACAAACAGTTTAGTTAACAATTAACCAGAGTTTGCCTCAACCCTCTTCACCTCTTGGACTGCTTGTGTTTGACTCTAAGGCAGCAACTCAACCGCTGTGCCACTGTGTCCCCACTGATTAAATATTTTAAAAAACAGAAAAAAACATATTTAGTCAAGTTGCTTTTCAATCAATCAAATTGATGTGTTTTCTTTATTTCGTCTGGCCATCCTGTGCTGTGAAAAACCTTCTCCATTTTTCTTGCAACCGAGTTAAACTGACAACCTGGGAAGTCTGAAGAAGGGGAGAGTCCAGGACTAGAGGTTGCAGCCTCAGAATTAAAGGCCGTACCTTTAGGAAAGAGATGCGGAGGAATTTCTTTCGTCAGAGGGTGGTGAATCTGTGGAGTTCGTTTCCACAGAAGGCTGTAGAGGCCAAGTCAGTGGATATTTTTACAGCAAAGATAGATAGATTCTTGATTAGTACGGGTGTTAGAGGTTACGGGGAGAAGGCAGGAGAATGGGTTTAGGAGGGAGAGATAGATCAGCCATGATTGAATGGCGGAGTAGACTTGATAGTCCGAATGCCTAATTCTGCTCCTATCACTTATGAGCCGACCCGAAATGTCACCTATCCATGTTCTTCAGAGATGTTTCCTGACTCATTTAGTTACTCCAGCACTTTGAGTCCCTTTGTATATTAACCAACATTTGCAATTCCTTGACTCTGCAGTCTGAGAAGTAAATTAGCTTGATTCTTGGTTACTTTCCCTGAGGCATGGACACCCAAAGGCAGATATTGTTGAAGGATTTTGCCAGGCCCATCATCTCCAGGTGATAGATAGGAAGGAACTGCAGATGCTGGTTTACACCGACGATAGACACAAAGTGCTGAAGTAACTCAGCGGGTCAGGCAGCATCTCTGGAGAAAAGGAGTAGGTGATTTTTTGGGTTGGAACCCTTCTTCAGACTCAGTTGTAGGAAAGAAGTGCAGATGCTGGTTTACACCGAAGATAGATACAAAATGCTCTCCAGAGCAATTTCTCCAGAGTTACGCCCCTCCCCCCCCCCCCCCCCCCCACCTCCCCACTCTGTTGCTTCCACCTGCCACCGCCCCTCATTCGGTTCCCTTCTACAACACTCTTCTGGCGGGTGAGGACTGCAAGGCTTGCGGGCTTTGTCAAGAATCCTTGCAGATAACATGGAAATTCTGGCTCCACTGAGGCATTGAGCAACACATGAACCATCTCTGGAGTTCGAGAGATCTTTCTCAAAGCATTCCCTCTGGAGGGCAGCAGTGAGAATTTGAGTTCTGTATTAGAAATGGTAAATGTCGTGAAGTGTAGACACAGGGAACTGCAGATGCTGGTTTGCAACAAAACAAAAAGACACAAGCTGCCGGAGTGACCCAGCGGTTCAGGCAGTGCCTCTGGAGAACATTAACAGGTGATGTTTCGAGTCGATACCCTTCTTCAGACTCCATAATAAAGCAACAAAAAGATGTTTAATAAATAGTCATAGTGGAAAGACAAAAATAAAGCACCCCAAGTCTATGTAGTTCAGAAGATAGACACAAAATGCTGGAGCAACTCAGCGGGACAGGCAGCATCTCTGGAGAGAAGGAATGGGTGACGTTTCAGGCTGAGGCTCAGACCAGAAAGGTCTTGATCCGAAACGTCATCCATTCCTTCTCTCCAGAGATGCTGCCTGTCCCCTGAGTTGGTCCAACATCTTATGCCTTTTTTTGGTGTAAAGCATCATCTGCAGTGCCTTCCAACACACTATGTAGATCAGAGCTGTGGTGGAGGTCATGGTGTTCAATAGCCTGATGGTTGATGGGAGGAAGCTGCTCCTGAAGTTACCTTAGTAACTCAATGGTATTTTGGGACTTATGAACAGTATTAGTGGAGAACGCATGAACAACACTTGTGAGCAGTGAAAGGAACAGAATTGCAACAGAAAGTCTAAAGATTGAATCAGGAGTTGCAGTGACACAGCAGTTTCTATCTGTAGACAATGGAGAGTAGTGATCAAAATCAGCAGAACAAATCAAAGGTCAGTGTGTGCGTTACCTCCCGGAACAGGCATTTTATTCTTTTAATTCAATGCTCTGTTAATTCCCTCACATTTATTTCTAGGAAAGAACAAAGAGAAATGTGTGTGAATTATTCCATACATTCCCGAAAATGTGATTTATTTAGTTTAGTTTTTAGTTGAGAGATACAGTGTGTAAACAGGCCCTTCTGCCTACAGAGTCCATGTCGACCAGTGAACCCCCACACACTTAACACGATCTTGCACACAAGGGACAATGTACCATTTTTTTAACCAAACCCAATTAACCTTCAAACCCGCACGTCTTTGGAGTGTGGTTGGAAACCGGAGCACCCGGAGAAAACCCACGTTGGTCACAGGGAGAACGTACAAACTCCGCACAGACAGCACCCGTAGTCAGGATCTCTGTAGTCGTCGTAGTCTCTGGCGCTGTGAGGCAGCAATCCTTTTGCTGCGTTTCGCATTTATAGGGTAGAAACAAGGAACTGCAGATGCTGCTTTGCAAAAAATTGAGACAAAGTGCTGGAGTAACTCAGCGGGTCAGGCAGCATCTCTGGAGAACATGGAGATGTGACGTTTCGGGTCGAGACCCTTCTTCAGACTTCATTGGACTCTAATGTTATATCTTGCACTGAAAGTTGTACCCTTTATCCGTTATCTGTGCACTGTGAATGCCTTCATCGTACTCATGTATAGTCTTTTTGACTGAATAGCACTAAACAAAAGCTTTTCACTGTACCTCAGTACACGTGACATTAATAAACAAAACTAAATTGCCCTGCCCCCACCTCTGTTTTCCATCTTTCTCCTGACCCTCTCCCCACACTACAGTCAGCTGTCCATGTTCTCCAGAGATGCTGCCTGACCCGCTGAGTTACTCCAGTGCTTTGTGTCATTTATTTAACTCACTGCATTGTGGCCAGGTTAGTAAACTCGCTTTTGTTATTCGAAATGCAGTCAAACTTTACTGCCTTCTCTTTGATACCAGGCCGAAGGTTACGATTTGCAGCCTGACCCGACACAGCAACAATTCTTAACTAATGTTCTGCAAAACCACAAATCATATCACAGCAATGATTAATTATGCTGGGTGCAAACATCAGTGAACAAAGATACAACGTTCATCTGCACAAACATTATCAGGTACTGAATGAAGGCATGGATTTCTGTCCTGAACCATTGGGTGGCACATTGTCGCAGCGATAGACAATGCCAGAGACCCGGATTCAATCCTGACTATGGCTGCTATCTGTATGGCGTTTGTACGTTCTCCTCGTGACCGCGTGGGTTTTCTCCGAGTGTTGTGGTTTCAATAGACAATAGGTGCAGGAGTAGGCCATTCAGCCCTTTGAGCCAGCACCGCCATTCAATGTGATAATTGCTGATCATTCACAATCAGTACCCCGTTTCTGCCTTCTCCCCATACCCTCTGACTCCGCTATCCTTAAGAGCTCTATCTAGCTCTCTCTTGAAAGCATCCAGAGAATTGGCCTTCATGCCTTCTGAGGCAGAGAGTTCCACAGATTTACAACTTTCTGACTGAATTATTTTTTCCTCATCTCCATTCTAAATGGCTTACCCCTTATTCTTAAACTGTGGCCCCTGGTTCTGGACTCCCCCAACAATGGGAACATGTTTCCTGCCTCTAACATGTCTAATCCCTTAATAATCTTATATGTTTCAATAGATCCCCTCTCATCCTTCTATATTCCAGCGTATACAAACCTAGTCGCTCCAGTCTTTCAACATACGACAGGCCCGCCATTCTGGGAATTAACCTAGTGAACCTGCGCTGCATGCCCTCAATAGCAAGAATGTCCTTCCTCAATTTTGGAGACCAAAACTCAAGTCGTGCTGGTTTGTAAGTTAATTGGCTTCTGTTCATTGTAAATTGTCGCTAGTGCGTGTAGGATAGTGCTAGTGTTCGGGGAAGATTGCTGGTCAGTGGGCCGAAGGGCTTGTTTCCGCACCGTATATCTAAAGACTAAGGTCTAAAAGTAAACTGGAGGAACAGCACCTTGCATTGGGCAGCTTACAAACAACCTAGTAGTATAAACAGTGAATCCTTCAATTTTAGGTAACAACCAAACCCCCCATTTCCTTTCCTGCGTTCCCCCCTCCTGACCCAGGTGTGTAGGCATTTCACCCACTATCTCACTGCTCTTTCTCTTTCTCCATGCACTTCCATCTATATTCCTCCCCTTTGTTTTACATTTCTCTTCTCTCCCCATCTAACACCCTTTTGTCTCCTTTTCACCTCCAGCCTTTGTCCACACATCTGTCAATCAACCCCTTCCGCCCTCCCCCCTCAACCCTATCCACCTATCAGTTGCCAGGCTATGTCCCGCCACCCCCTCCCCCTTCTTTTCCAGCTTCCCCCCCCCTTCCCTTCCACAATCAGACTGAAGAAAGGTCCAAATCCGAAACATCGCCTGTCCATTGCCTCCACTGATGCCGCCTGACCTGCTGAGTTACTCCAGCACTTTGTGTTGTACTCAAGATTCCAGCATCTGCAGTTCCATGTGTTCCCAAAACAAGCGGTATGTGATATCAGGCGGTCACTACCCGATCGGAATTAGAAATTGGAATTTTAAAGAGGCAAATATATATAAAACAACAAAAGTAAGTGAAAGTCACTAGAAAATGAAGCACCCTGCAAACCACTCAGGAATGAGTACAGTCGAGATAGTTGTTGAATTTTACATAATAAAAATCATCTTGTGCTTTTATAACAGCCACACACACACACGCACAGAGAAACCTGTGTAAATAACATCACATAGAAAATAGGTGCAGGAGGAGGCCATTTGGCCCTTCGAGCCAGCACCGCCATTTATTGTGATCATGGCTGATCATCCACAATCAGTAACCTGTGCCCAACTTCTCCCAATATCCCTTGATTCCACTAGCCCCCAGAGTATCTAACTCTCTCTTAAATTCATCCAGTGAGTTAGATAGAGCTCTCGGGGCTACTGGAATCGAGAGATATGGGGAGAAGGCAGGCACGGGGTATTGATTGGGGACGATCAGCCATGATCACAATGAATGGCGGTGCTGGCTCAAAGGGCTGAATGGCCTCCTCCTGCACCTATTTTCTATGTTTCTATCTATGCTTCTATGACTTGGCCTCCACTGCCCTCTGTGGCAGAGAATTCCACAAATTCACAACTCTCTGAGTGAAAATGTTCCTTCTCACCTAGTTTTAAATGGCCTCCCCTTTATTCTCAGACTGTGGCCCCTGGTTCTGGACTCCCCCAACATTGGGGTTCATTTTTCCTGCATCTAGCTTGTCCAGTCCTTTTATAATTTTCTATGTCTCTATAAGATCCCCTCTCATCCTTCTATGTTACGGAATATAGTCATGATATGTTAATGTCTTATTATGAAAATTCCTGACAGGGAATTTAAGGCAAGAATAATGACGCGAAAACCCTATTACAAGATAGGAGGGAAGAGAAATGTATAGGAAGGAACTGCAGATGCTGGTTTAAACCGAAGATAGACACATAAAGCTGGAGTAACTCAGCAGGTCAGACAGCATCTCTGGAGAGAAGGAATGGGACCTATTCTTCTCTTGAGAGATGCTGTCTGACCGCTGAGTTACTCCAGCTTTTTCTGTCTATCTTCAGAGGGAAGAGAAAGTTCTCGGGGGCAAAGCCATCTGGACTCTTATCTTCTGTGTCTCTCTTCAGTGTAAACCAGCGTCTGCAGTTCCTTCCTAAGCCACCTGGATTAATGGAAATTGGCATACTGATACATCTTTAAATGGAGGAAGTGCAACATTAAACATCCCTCTAAATCTATCCTATCCATGTTTAGTGTTAGTTTTAGAGAAACAGCGTGGAAAACAGGCTCATCGAGTCCACGCTGTCCTACAATCACCCTGTGCACTAGTTCTATCCTACGCACTAGGGACAATTAACATTTTGTAGAAGCCAATTAACCTACAAACCTGTATGACTTTGGAGTGTGGGGGGGAAACCGGAGCACCTGGAGAAAACCCACGTGGCCACAGAGAGAACGTGCAAACCCCACACGAACAGCAATGGCAGTCAGGATCAAACCCGGCACTCTGGTGCTGTAAGGCAGCAACTCTACCGTTGCGCCACCGAGCCACCCTTTAACATGAAGGGTCTTGACCTGAAGCATCGACTGTCCATTTCTTTCCACAGTTGCTGCCTGACCCACCTAGTTGCTCCTGCAGCTCTCCTTTTTTTTTTTTCCATAGTCAGCTAAAATTGTCAGACATTTTTTAAAAGAGTCATTTTTGCCCCATCTCTCTCTTCTCTTTATCACCTCTCCATCGTGCCCTGCCTGACAACATGGAATTCCAATTTCAGAACCAAGCTCACCCATGCCTCAGCTTAAGCCTCCCAAAGCACTTTATACAAAGGCTATTACTTTGAAACACGTTATTTTTCTCTCTGTATTCTCTTTCTCTGTATATCTCTCTGCAGAATCCTAGAAAAAGGATCTAAATGAATGATCAGCTAATCCATTTTCAGTGGCATTTGGATGCATGCTGTACAGGAGTAGCATTGTTCTTCATGGTAAACTAAATGGTAAGAATATCAATGTGTTTCAAGAATATCATTGTCTTTGCGACTTCTGTATCTTTGGAAGAAAGTTCTGAAAGCTTGATTTAATTCTGAGAAGATGCTTCTCTTTTTCACTTCATGTCCTCAAAAGGAACGTTGATAACAAAAGTTGATGAGAGATGGGCTTTCATAGCTCTGCAAGGTCTCTTGAGTGTGTCGACCAGAGAATTGTTCAGCACAGAGTCAGGGTTTGCCAAACATCAGATTGTTCATAAGTTCTAGCAGCAGAATTAGGCCATTCGATCCCTCAAGTCTACTCCGCCATTTAATCATGGCTGATCTATCTTTCCCTCTCAACCTCATTCTCCTGCCTTCTCCCCATAACCCCTGAGATCCGTACTAATCAAGAATTTGTCAATCTCCGCCTTTAACGTATCCATTGACTTGGCCTCCACAGCCCCCTGTGGCAATGAATTGCACAGATTTACCGCCCTCTGACTAAAGAAATTCCTACTCACCTCCTTTCTAAAGGTACGTCCTTTTATTCGAAGCTATGCCCTCGGGTCCTAGACTCTCCCACCAGTGGAATTATCCTCTCTGTCCAGGCCTTCCATGATGCGGTAAGTTTCAATGAGGTCCCTCCCTTGACCTTCTAAACTCTAGCGAGTACTGACCCAGTTCCATTAAACGCTCATCATATGTCAACCCAATCATCCCTGGGATCACTCTCACAAACCTTCTCTGGACCCTCTCCAACACCAGCACATCCTTCCTCAGATATGAAGCCCAAAACTGCTCACAATGTTAGTGTTGATTTTGTGTGAAAAGGGTTCAAGATTGTTCATCCATTTGGTGAATTAGTCTGAAGCATTGGGGCAGTTTTAAGTAATCAGGTAAGGAACACTTAGCAGGGAGAGAACTGAAACCGGAGGCAAGACGGATTTTGCTCAACTAGAAGGAAGATGATCCATCAGTGTTAGGTTAATTGGTTAGTGTTGGTGGATGATAGGGGTTGATGGGCTAGCATGTAGAGAGGTAAGCAGAGTAGAAAGATAAGCAACGAAATGGGATTGATGGGGTTGATGTCAGAAGAAGGGTCCCAACCAGAACCCTCACTATTCCTGTTCTCCAGGGATGCTGAATTACTCCAGTACTTTGTATCTGTCTTTGGGATTGACGCGGTTGTTCTGAAAATTGACATAAACCTGAGAGGCCGAATGGCCTCCTTGGAGAGCACAAAAAAAATGCAAACGTGCCAGGAGAAACCATCTTCTCCATTCATTAGCCCATTGAACCTGCTCCCCCATTCGATGGTGGCTGATCAAGGCATTGGGTATTTTTAAAGCGGAGATCGGAGGGTTCTTGATTAATCAGGAGCGTCAAAGGTTACAAGAGGAAGGCAAGAGAATGGAAATCTCAACCCAGGCAGCATGGGCAGCACTGTGGTACAGTGGTAGAGTTGTTGCCTCACAGTGCCGGAGACCCAGGTTCGATCCTGATTATGGATGCTGACTGCATGGAGTTTGTACATTCTCCCCGTGACCTGCGTGGGTTTTACATAGAAACATAGAAACATAGAATATAGGTGCAGGAGGAGGCCATTCGGCCCTTCGAGCCAGCACCGCCATTCATTGTGATCATGGCTGATCTTCCACAATCAATAACCCGTGCCTGCCTTCTCCCCACATCCCTTGATTCCACTAGCCCCTAGAGCTCTATCTAACTCTCTCTTAAATCCATCCAGTGATTTGGCCTCCACTGCCCTCTGTGACAGAGAATTCCACAAATTCACAAACCTCTGGGTGAAAAAGTTCCTTCTCACCTCAGTTTTAAATGGCCTCCCCTTTATTCTAAGACTGTGGTCCCTGGTTCTGGACTCCCCCAACATTGCGAACATTTTTCCTGCATCTAGCTTGTCCAGTCCTTTTATCATTTTATATGTCTCCACAACATCCATCCCCTCTCATCCTTCTCTACACGATACTCTCTACATTCCTTATACCATCAATTCAAAGCATTTTCTTACAATGTGTCAACACCGCACACATTTTCTCCAGGAGCTCCGGTTTCCTCCCACACTTCAAAAACACGCAGGTTTGTAGGTTAATTGGTTTGGTAAAATTGTGAATTGTGCCTTGTACGTGTAGGGTAGTGTTAGTGTGTGTGGATTGCTGGTTGGCGTGGACGTGTTTCTGTGCTATATCTCTAAACTAAGTGTTTTGGTAATGACTTGCAGTCTAAGATGAACAAGGCACCCTAGAGAAGGATTGCACCTGAAATACAATCCTTAAGTAAATGAAAAATCAACAACATTGATGAGTGCGTGTGAGCTCTGTAACTTACTCCAAACGCTCATGTAATTGGAGCTAAATTAGGTCATTCGGCCCATCGCTACTCCTCTACCATTCAATTCAAGTGGTTGAGAGGGAAAGATAGATCAACCATGATTGAATGGTGGAGTAGACTTGATGGGCTGAATGGCCTAATTCTGCTCATGTGCAGTTATGAACTATCATGGCATATCTATCTTTCCCTCACAACTCCATTCTCCTGCCTTCACCCTGTAATCTTTGACACCTTTACTAATCAAGAACCTGTCTATCACCACTTTAAAAGCACCCAAAGAAACATATAAAATTCTTAAGGGATTGACAGGCTAGATGCAGGAAAAATGTTCCTGATGTTGGGGGAGTCCAGAACCAGGGCTCACAGTTTAAGAATAAGGGGTAGGCCATTTAGGACTGTGATGTTTTCAAGAGAGAGTTAGATTTAGCTCTTAGGGCTAAAGAAATCAAGGGATATGGGGAAAAAGCTGGAACGGGGTACTGATTTTAGATGATCAGCCATGATCATATTGAATGGCGGTGCTGGTTTGAGGGGCCGAATGACCTACTTCCTGCACCTATTTCCATGTTTCAAAGATTTGGCCTCCACAGCCGTCTGTGGCGATGAATTTCGCAGATTCACCATCCCATGCAGCCAACATGGGGGAGATTCCAGGCTGATGTGCGATGTCCTGTGTGTTTGGCTTGGCCGGTGAAGGTTGTCTTTGTCAGTTCTGGAGGAATTGAGTTATCACGCAGGCTAATGCCTCTGGCTATATGAATCCGTACCAAGGAGGAGAAAGGAATCAGCAACGTAAAGCTGCCCAAAGTGCATGAGGACGAAGAGCAATATTGCAGCAATCTTTATTTCAGCTTGTTTAATGATTACTGACAAGTCCAAATTTGTTGGCTCAACAAGCTCCAGAGTAATATAGTTGGCTTGCTCGTCACTACTGAATGCCAAGTGTCAATGCAAGTCACCGTATACAAAGATACAAAAAAGCTTATTCAGAAATTAAGTAGTAGCTTGTTGCATTCCAACATGGATTTGTTGTGTTATTTTGTAATTCGATTCAAAATGTTGGCACAGATTTGCTAAACCCGGGCATCGGTTGATGGCATATCCTTGCCAAGGAAGCACTTTGACAAATCTGTATCAGTTCTGATCACTGAAGGAGGCACCTGACCCAAAATGTGAATACAAGGAACTGCAGATGCTGGTTTACAAATAAAAGACACAAAGTGCTGGAGTAATAGACAATAGACAATAGGTGCAGGAGTAGGCCATTCGGCCCTTCGAGCCAGCACCGCCATTCAATGTGATCATGGCTGATCATTCTCAATCAGTACCCCGTTCCTGCTTTGTCCCCATACCCCCTGACTCCGCTATCCTTAAGAGCTCTATCTAGCTCTCTCTTGAATGTATTCAGAGAATTGGCCTCCACTGCCCTCTGAGGCAGAGAATTCCACAGATTCACAACTCTCTGACTGAAAAAGTTTTTCCTCATCTCTGTTCTAAATGGCCTACCCCTTATTCTTAAACTGTGGCCCCTGGTTCTGGACTCCCCCAACATTGGGAACATGTTTCCTGCCTCTAACGTGTCCAACCCCTTAATAATCTTATACGTTTCTTATACGAATTCGGCAGGTCAGGCAGCATCTCTGGAGAAAATGGATAGGTGATGTTTCGGGTTGGGACGAAGTAATACAGCACGAAAACAGGCCCTTTGTCCCAACTCGTTCATGCCAACCAAGATGCTCCATCTAAGATAATCCCCTTTGCCCGCGTTTGGCCCATGGTCCTCCAAGTCTTCCCTATCCATGTACCTGTCCAAGTGTCTTTTTACAAGCTGTTTTAGTACCTGCCTCATCTACCTCCTCTGGCAACTCGTTCCATATACCCACCACCCTCTGAATGGAAAAAGTTGAACCCTCAAAGTTCCTATTAAATCTTGCCCCTCTCGCCTTAAACATATATACTCTTGGTTTTAATTCCCCTACTCTGGGTAACAAAAACTCAGTGCATTCACCCAATGGTCAATGGTTTCTTTAGTATCACGTGGACCAAGGTACGGTGATATACTTTTTTTGCATACAGATCAGCAAGACTATCACCACACATAAGGGGCCACAGTTTAAGAATAAGGGGTAGGCCATTTAGAATGGAGATGAGGAAATACTTTTTCAGTCAGAGAGTTGTGAATCTGTGGAATTCTCTGCCTCAGAAGGCAGTGGAGGCCAATTCTCTGAATGCATTCAAGAGAGAGCTGGATAGAGCTCTTAAGGATAGCGGAGTCAGGGGGTATGGGGAGAAGGCAGGAACGGGGTACTGATTGAGAATGATCAGCCATGATCACATTGAATGGCGGTGCTGGCTCGGAGGGCCGAATGGCCTCCTCCTGCACCTATTGTCTATTGTCTATAAGCACAATCCCCCGGCTAGTACAGTATGTACAGAGCAGCTCACTGAGTCCATATGCAAGAGTCGCCATTTTGGCCGCAGGTGGCCACAAAGGCCTGTTGCAGCCGTCGCCTCCTTCCCAGTCGTCCCGCTATCCCTCCTCTCGCACGATCTATTCCAATCCACGCTGTCTCATCACTGAATCCACTGAGCTGGCTACAAGTGCAGGAGGTGAGGTATAGATGGCCTCTGCATACCCATGTCCAGCTGAGAGCACTGGATGCAGCTAAGACTACGGAACCAGGCAACATCCCAGTGGTGGAGCTGAAGACCTGTGCTCCGGACCTGGCTGTGCCTTGAGATAGACTCAAAATGCCGAGTAACTCAGCGGGACAGGGAGCATCTCTGGTCTGAAGAAGGGTCTCAACCCGAAATGTCATCCATTCCTTCTCTCCAAAGATACCAGAGGAACAAGATGGACCACTCGACCCTAAAAACCATAGTACGTCACGGTGCCATTTTAGTAGGCAGAAACTTGCAGAAACATTTAAAAAAGAAAAATAACAAAAAATCTGTGAATTGATAGATGAGATATATTCTGCATTTTAATGGTATCATCACACATACTGTTCCCCAAAACTCTGATTACACTGCGAGAGGCATAGCGAACAGCGGGTTTTGCCTACTAAAATGGCGGGCGTTACGCTCCTTTGCGTGCTACACTTCAGTATAGGCGATTTCAACGGAGTGGTCCATCTTGTTCCTCTCGTATCTTTGCTTCAGACTGAGAGTCAGGGGAAAGAGAAACGAGAGATGCAGAGAGATATAGAACAAATGAATGAAAGATACGCAAAAAAGTAAAGGAAACAGACCATTGTTAGCTGTTTGCTGGGCGAGGACGGGAAGCTGGTGCGACTTGAGTGAGTGAGGGAGGGAATGCAGGGGCTACTTGAAGTGCCTCTAGCATATCTGTTCCAGGAGGGTGACAACATTGGGATATATCCAACAATAGGCGGCACAGTGGGGCAGCGGCGGAGTTGCTGCCTCACAGCGCCAGAGACCCGGGTTCGATCCTGACTACAGGTGCTGTCTCTACAGAGTTTGTCCGTTCTCCCAGTGACCGCGTGGGTTTTCTCCGGGTGATCCGGTCTCCGCCCACACTCCAAAGAAGTGCGGGTTTACAGGTTCATTGGCTGCAGTTAAATTGTGAATTGTCTCCAGTGTGTAGGATAGTGCTCGTGTATGGGGTGATCGCTGGTCGGCGCGGAATCAGTGGGCAGAAGAGCCTATCTCCACGCTGTATCTCTAAAGTCCAAAAGTAAACTGGAGGAACAGCACTGTTTTGGCAGCTTACAAACAACTTGGTAGTGTAAACAGTGAATTCTCCAATTTTTGGTAACAACGCCCCACCCCATTTCCTTTCCTGCTCTCCCCCCTCCCTACCCCGGTACATGGCCATTTCTCCCACAATCTCGCTACCCTTTCTCTCCCCCCCACCCCCCCCCCCCCCCCCCCACACACACACACACACATTTCCACCTACATTCCTCCCTCAAACTTTACATCTCACTCCTCTCCCTATCATGCACCCTTTTTGTCTCCTTTTCATCTCTAGCCTTTGTCCGCACTTCTGCCAATCACACCCCCTCCCCCTGCACCTGCAAAATATTTTTTAAATTTGAAATTCATTGTGCGTTTGTACATGTGACAATAAAGCACGATTGAACCATTGAAGGTTGTCTAAGGGTACAACTGAGATAAGGGGTGAAGGAATGGCGGATGGAATTTAACTTGGACAAGTGTGGAGTGATGCATTTTGCAAAGTGGAGGCAGGGCAGAACTTAAGACCGGTTGCTAAACTTTAGTTCCCATTCCCATTCCCACATTGACCTTTCTGTCCTAGGCTTCTGACATTGTCAGAGTGAGGCTAAATGCAAATTGGAGGAACAGCATCTCATATTTTGCTTGGGCAGTTTGCAGCCCAGTGGTATGAATATTGATTTCACTAACTTCAAGTAACCCCGGCATTCCCACTCTCTCTCTATCCCTCCCCTACCCAAGTCACCAGCTTTCATTCTCACAAAGCTACAGCTAACAATGGCCTGTTTCTTTTATCATTGTTACTTTTCTGCATATCATTCATTCATTTGTTCTATATCTCTGCATCGTCATCTATATCTCTCGTTTCCCTTTCCCGTGACAAGCACGGTTCTCTGAAAATGTTGACACAGAGGCAAGGTGGTGAAGAAGGCATATGGCACACTAAACATCTGTTAGGCACTGAGTACAAGTTGGGACCTCATGTTACAGCTGTACAAATTGTCAGTGAGATCACACATGGAGTAATGTGTCCAATTCTAATTGCCTTGCTATAGGAAGGATGTCATTAAGCTGGAGCATGTGCAGAAAAGATTCCCATGGGTGTTGCCAAGATTGGAGGGCTTGAGTTATGAGGAGAGATTAGATAAAATGGGACTTATTTTAGCTCAAATGAAGGTGCCAAAAACCTCCAAATAAGCTCTGAACTACATAGACTAGGTTGCATCGATTTTGTCTTTTTGCACTATTATTGTTTGTTTTTGTGTGTGTGTGTGTGTGTGTGTGTGTGTGTGTGTATGAGTTGTGTGTATGAGTTGTGTGTGTATATGTGTGTTTGTGTGGGGATATGTGTGTGTCTGTATAGATGTGTGTATATATTTATGTGTGTGTGTGTATATATTTTTTTCCTGTTTATTATGTTGTTTACAGAGTACTCTGTTTACATATTGTGTTGTGCTGCTGTAAGAATTTTATTGTTATGATAATAAAATACTCTTGACTTTCTCTTGGCTAAGAGAGCGAGAAACCTAATAAAGGTTTAGAAATTCATGAGGGGCATGGAAACAGTGGATGGTCACAGTCTTTTCACCAGGACAGGGGAGTCTATAACTAGAGATCATAGTTTTAAGGCGAGGAGAAAGATTTAAAGGGAACCCGAGGGGCTTGTTTTTCCACACAGAGGGTGATGGGTACATGGAATGAACTGCCAGAGGAAGTGGTAGAGGTGGCCACAACGACTACAGTTGGACAGACTCATGGTTAGAAAAGGGATACAAAGTGCTGGAGTAACTCAGCAGGTCAGGATGCATTGTTGGAGGTCACACATGGAGTAATGTGTCCAATTCAAATTGCCTTGCTATTTGATTAGCACAAGTCATTTTCAATATATTCCAGAACTATACCAGTTCAGACGCATGTACCACACACACCCACACACACTGTACAGTGTTTACATTCCTAAACTAAATAGCCCACCAGTATGGCGAGTCTGGAGGCTTGTACTTTGTTAAAGAAGTTTATTGCGGCAGCAATATTCAATTACAAAGGATAACAAACGAGATTACAGACAACCATTAACTCAAACTGTTCACATCGAAGTTCTCTTCCCACTGCCTGGTTTTTGGGCCCCAAAACCACCACCTGACCTAGCTGGCCAATCAGCGGGTTCGACTCTCAGGACCAATCCCTATGGTCGCACCACCATTTGACCTTGCTGGCCAATCCGAGGGTTCGACTCTCAGGACCAATCCCTATGGTCGCTACACCAGACATTTTCAGAAAAGTGTTCACTGAAGGCAATTCTTTCAGATCCATTAAACATTGGAACTTTTACAATTATATTGTGGCGGTCCCTGGGGATCAGGCCACTACAATATACACAATGTCTGGCCAGTTGCTATTATGAGGCAAATCTTTGGGTTAATCATTATATACATAATGCCCACAATCCAAATCGACTGATGCACACAAGGTCTTTAGTAACTTGTCAGTTTCTTTGTTGAACTAAATTAAGGCACATGTTGCAATCAAAAGCGCTTGAACAATTGGTTGGGCAGAAAGCCAAACTGTAAGAAAGAGGAGAACATGGGTAGGTGATGTTTTGGGTCGGGGCCCTTCTTCAGACTTCAGAAAAGGGATATTGGCCAGATGCAGGCAAAAGGGACTGGCTCAGTGTCATCATGAACATGTTGGGCTGAAGCTCCTGTTTCCGTGCTGTTTACCTCCGTGACTCAAGACTGGCCCAAGTTCAGGTCTTGTAGGAATAAACAGAGCCCAAATAAAATCAGTCAAAGCACAATTCTTCCCCCATCTCCTCCAATTTGACGACATTGAAAAAATCATTCACGCATTCATTTCCTCCCACCTAGACTACTGCAACTCCCTATGCACTGGGATCAGCCAATCATCCCTGTCCCGCCTGCAATTGGTCCAAAACGCCGCTGCGAGACTCCTGACGGGTACCCGTAAAAGGGACCACATCACCCCGATTCTGGCCTGTCTCCACTGGCCCCCTGTACGGTACAGAATCAACTTCAAGCTCCTCCTATTCACATACAAAGCCCTAAACAGGCTTGCCCCCCCCCCCCCCCCCCCCATATCAAAAATCTTCTAACCCACCACTATCTCCAGGTCCCTCAGGTCGGCCGACTTGGGGCTAAACACCATCCCGCGGTCTAGGCTTAAGCTCAGGGGTGACCGCGCTTTTGCGGTTGCAGCTCCGAGACTGTGGAACAGCATCCCTCTCCCCATCAGAACTGCCCCCTCCATCGACTCCTTTAAGTCCAGGCTCAAAACCTATTTCTACTCCCTAGCGTTTGAGGCCCTCTGAGGGGGCGCTGTGAACTGTTTATGTATGTGCTGTTATGTTTGTGTGCCATTGTATGTCCGTTTCTTAGTACCTGAACTGATGTACAGCACTTTGGTCAACGTGGGTTGTTTTTAAATGTGCTATACAAATAAAATTGCCTTGACTTGACTTGACTTGACTTGACTTGGGTAACCGAGGTCTTTGAAGCATAGCTTGTTACAATTGATGTCCTTGTTTATGTCCGTATGTATCTACAAATATGTTATTTACTTATCTTCTTTGTAGCTTTATTCTGTACTTCCGCAGCAGGCAATGGTGATCCTTTAAATCAGCTTGCTACAATGTAGCTCAGAATTACTCTGTTTATTAAGCAATCAGGTTTTAACTGCTGAGTCAAACTTGATACAAAATAGAAGTTCTCTATCCGATAAGGATAATTGTAACAATACTTGCTCTTTGCATTGCTCATGGAATGTACTTCTGAACATGTCCGGGTTATAGTCGGATTACAATGGAAACAAATTCCCTCAATATCAAGTGCATTGGATGACAATAGACAATAGGTGCAGGAGTAGGCCATTCGGCCCTTCGAGCCAGCACCGCCATTCAATGTGATCATGGCTGATCATTCTCAATCAGTACCCCGTTCCTGCCTTCTCCCCATACCCCCTGACTCCGCTATCATTAAGAGCTTTATATAGCTCTCTCTTGAAAGCATTCAGAGAATTGGCCTCCACTGCCTTCTGAGGCTGAATTCCACAGATTTACAACTCTCTGACTGAAAAAGCTTTTCCTCATCTCCGTTCTAAATGGCCTACCCCTTATTCTTAAACTGTGGCCCCTGGTTCTGGACTCCCCCAACATTGGGAACTTGTTTCCTGTCTCTGATGTGTCCAATCCCTTAATAATCTTATATGTTTCAATAGGATCCCCTCTCATCCTTCTAAATTACAGTGTATACAAGCCTAGTTGCTCCAGTCTTTCAACATACGACAGTCCCGCCATTCCGGGAATTAACCTAGTGAACCTACACTGCATGCCTTCAATAGCAAGAATATCCTTCCTCAAATTTGGAGACCAAAACTGCACACAGTACTCCAGGTGCGGTCTCACTAGGGCCCTGTACAACTGCAGAAGGACCTCTTTACTCCTATACTCAAACTCCTCTTGTCATAAAGGCCAACATGCCATTAGCTTTCTTCACTGCCTGCTGTAACCTGCATGCTAACTTTAAGTATAAGAAGATAACTGCAGATGCTGGTACAAATCGAAGGTATTTATTCACAAAATGCTGGAATAACTCAGCAGGTCAGGCAGCATCTCGGGAGAGAAGGAATGGGTGACGTTTCGGGTCGAGACCCTTCTTCAGTCTGAAGAAGGGTCTCGACCCGAAACGTCACCCATTCCTTCTATCTTCTTCAGTCTGAAGAAGGGTCTCGACCTGAAACGTCACCCATTCCTTCTATCTTCTTCAGTCTGAAGAAGGGTCTCGACCCGAAACGTCACCCATTCCTTCTCTCCCGAGATGCTGCCTGACCTGCTGAGTCACAGCATTTTGTGAATGCTAACTTTAAGTGACTGATGAACAAGGACACCCAGATCTCTTTGTACTTCCCCATTTCCTAACTTGACACCATTCGGATACTAATCTGCCTTCCTATTCTTTCCACCAAAGTGGATAACCTCATATTTATCCAAATTAAACTGCATCTGCCATGCATCCGCCCACTCACACAAGCTGTCCAAGTCACCGTGCATCCTCATAGCATCCTCCTCACAGTTCACACTGCCACCCAGCTTTGTGTCATCCGCAAATTTGCTAATGTTACTTTTAATCCCTTCATCTGTAGGGCCTGTCCCAGTTTAAGGCGACTGCCGGCGACTAGGGTGTCGCGGGCATGGTCGTAACTAGGCCGGGGTGTCGCGGGGATGGTCGTGACTAGGCCGGGGTGTCGCGGGGATGGTCGTGACTAGGCCGGGGTGTCGCGGGGATGGTCGTGACTAGGCCGGGGTGTCGCGGGGATGGTCGTGACTAGGCCGGGGTGTCGCGGGTATGGTCATGACTGGTCTCTAATGAGTCGTAGTAGATCTTGGGTCGTCGCGGAAATTTTATTCTGTTCGAAATTTTTTGGCGACAGCTGGCTTGACACCAATGATCGTAGGTTGTCGTATCCTGTCGTGGGCGCTGTCGTAGGTTGTCTCCATGTGAATTTGGTTGTCGCCGGTGCTGATCCACCTTTTATAAGAATTGTGGTTGTTTGAATAAAATAAATTTTGGACATTTTGACCAAAGATTGATGTTTGAAGTTATTGTATTTCAGAGTAGTTTCTCATGGCATCTCTTTCAAATATTTTAATTTCATTTATTTTGACCGATTAAAACACAATTAAAACAAAATCAAATAATTTAATTTCAGATGCTGGTTAAGCCGAAGACAGACACAAGCAGCTGTAGTCAGGCAGCGGGTCGGGCAGCATCTCTGGAGAAAAGGAATAGGTGACTTTTGAAGAAGGGTTTCGACCCGAAACGTCACCGATTCCTTTTCTCCAGAGATGCTGCCTGGCGCATTGAATCACTCCAGCTTTTGTGTCTGTCTCACGTGTATAGGTTAATTGGCTTCAGTAAAATTGTAAATTGTACCTAGTATGTAGGATAGTGCTAGTGTATGGGATGATCGCCGGTCGGCGCGGACTACGTGAGCCGAAGGGTCTGTTTGCACGCTGTATCTGAAGTCTACTTATCGCAAAATGACACTTTGCGTACTTTACGCACTTTGCGTAAAGCGGGAAATCTCCATTCTTTCATGGGTCAGGAAAGTATCGCGAATGAGCATCTTCTGTGGATCGACGTTGCTGTCGAATAGTTTTCATGCGTGTCTGTCATGCAAAGCGGTCGAGGAGAGCACGGCAGTCACTTGCGAAGGTGTGTAATGGTCGATTCTAGATGATCTTGGCATTTATCCTCCCTCGTGAAATGAAACAAAGACATGCTGCATCCGAGTGATAATTCTATCCGCCCACAATTGTCAAATGGATGAATATTGTGTGAAATGGGAACTGTGTTTTCTCCTACAGTCCTCGTGCCTTTTTTGTGAGATAGATATACTGACTGGTACCATTTTCCTATCGTGGGTCGTCGGTTGTCGTAGCTTGCCGTTGCCTAGGTGGTAGGTTGTCATAGCTTGGTGTGGGCATTGTCGTGGTCATTGTCATAGATATTGTTGTAGGGTTAAAAAAATTGAAGGTTTTTCGGCGATCTGCTACGACTTTGACAGTCGCCGGCAGTCGCCTTAAAAATCGCCGAAGTTCGATAGGCCATTAAGTCATTAATGTATATTGTAAATAGTTGCGGTCCCAGCACCGAGCCTTGCGGTACCCCACTGGTCACTGCCTGCCATTCTGAAAGGGACCCGTTAATCCCCATTCTTTGTTTCCTGTCTGCCAACCAATTTTCTATCCATGTCAGCACCCTACCCCCAATACCATGTGCTCTAATCTTGTCCACTAATCTCCTATGTGGGACCTCATCAAAGGCTTTCTGATAGTCCAGGTACACTACATCCACTGGCTCTCCCTTGTCCATTTTCCTAGTTACATCCTCAAAAAATTCCAGAAGATTAATCAAGCATGATTTCCCCTGTTACTGCTATCCAAATGCTCCGCAATTTCTTCTTTTATAATTGACTCCAGCATCTTCCCCACCACTGATGTCAGGCTAACTGGTCTATAATTCCCCGTTTTCTCTCTCCCTCCTTTCTTAAAAAGTGGGATAACATTAGCTACCCTCCAATCCACAGGAACTGATCCTGAATCTATAGATGGTAACATTCACAAAGTTAATCATGTGGACCCTGGAATGGAACAATTTTAGAAGTATTTGCATTTGCTGGTGTACGTTTGTCTTTAAAGTTTTGAATCAGTGATAAATCTCTACTGTCCAATAAGTAGATCATCAGGGGACTATGAAGGCATGAGAGAGGAGCTGGCCAAGGTCGAATGGAAAAGGATCCTAGCAGGAATGATGGTGGAACAGCAATGGCAGGAATTTCTGGGCATAATGCAGAAGATGCAGGATCATTTCATTCCAAAGAGGAAGAAAGATTCTAAGGGGAGTAAGAGGCTGACAAGGGAAGTTAGAGATGAAATAAAACTAAAAGAAAAGATGTATAAGATAGCAAAGAGTAGCGGGAAGCCAGAGGATTGGGCAACTTTCAAAGGACAACAGAAGATGGCAAAAAAGAGCAATACGGGCTGAAAAGATGAGGTCCGAAGCGAAGCTGGCCAAGAATATAAAAAAGGACAGTAATAGCTTCTTCAGGTATGTTAAGAGAAAAAAATTAGTAAACACAAATGTGGGTCCCTTGAAGGCAGACAAGGGGGAAATTATTATGGGTAACAAGGAAATGGCGGAAGAGTTGAACAGGTACTTCGGATCTGTCTTCACTAAGGAAGACACAAACAATCTCCCAGATGTACTAGTGGACAAAGGATTTAGGGAGACAGAGGAACTGAAAGAAATTTGCATTCGGCGAGAAATAGTATTGGGTAGACTGATGGGACTAAAGACTGATAAATCCCCAGGGCCTGATGGTCTGCATCCCAGGGTACTCAAGTGGATGGCTCAAGAAATCGTGGACGCATTGGTGATCATTATCCAATGTTCAATAAATACAGGATCAGTTCCTGTGGATTGGAGGGTAGCTAATATTATCCCACTTTTCACGAAAGGAGCGAGAGAGAAAACGGGGGAAATTATAGACCAGTTAGCCTGACATCGGTGGTGGGGAAGATGCTGGAGTCTATTATTAAAGAGGTAATAACAGTGCATTTGGATAGCGATAAAAGGATTGGTCCAAGTCAGCATGGATTTATGAAGGGGAAATCCTGCTTGACTAATCTTCTGGAATTTTTTGAGGATGTGACAAGTAAAATGGATGAAGGACAGCAAGTGGATGTCGTGTATCTAGACTTTGCAATATATATTAATGACTTGGATGATGGAATTAGAAGTAACATTAGCAAGTTTGCAGATGACACAAAGCAGGGTGGCAGTATGAACTGCGAGGAGGTTGCTAGGAGGTTGCAGGGTGACTAGGACAGGTTGAGTGAGTGGGCAGATGCATGGCAGATGCAGTCTAATGTAGATAAGTGTGAGGTTATCCACTTTGGCGGCAAAAACAAGGAGGCAGATTATTATCTCAATGGTGTCAGATTAGGTAAAGGAGAAGTGCAACGAGACCTTGGTGTCCTTGTACACCAGTCACTGAAAGTAAGGGTGCAGGTACAGCAGGCAGCGAAGAAAGCTAATGGCTTGTTGGCCTTCATAACAAAAGGATTTGAGTACTGGAGCAAAGAAGTCCTTCTGCAGTTGTATAGGGCACTGGTGAGACCTCATCCGAAGTTTTTTGTGCAGTTTTGGTCTCCTAATTTGCAGAAGGACGTCCTTGCTATTGAGGCAGTGCAGCGTAGGTTCATGAGGTTAGTCCCTGGGATGGAGGGACTGTCATATGAGGAAAGATTGGAAAGACTGGGCTTGTATTCACTGAAGTTTAGAAGGATGAGAGGGGATCTTATAGAGATGTATAAAATTGTAAAAGGACTAGACAAGCTAGATGCAGGAAAAATGTTCCCAATGTTGGGGGAATCCACCAGGGGATACAGTCTAAGAATAAAGGGGAGGCCATTTAAAACTGAGGTGAGAAGAAACATTTTCACCCAGAGAGTTGTAAATTTGTGGAATTCTCTGCCACAGAAGGCAGTGGAGGCCAATTCACTGGATGAATTTAAAAGAGAGTTAGATAGAGCTCGAGGGGCTAGTGGAATCAAGGGATATGGGGAGAAGGCAGGCATGGGTTACTGATTATGGATGATCAGCCATGATCACAATGAATGGCGGTGCTGGCTCAAAGGGCCAAATGGCCTCCTCCTGCACTTATTTTCTATGTAACTACTTCCTCCGGCGGTTCGTTCCATATCCCCACCACTCTTTGTGTAAAAAAGTTACCCCTCAGATTCCTGTTCAATCTTTCCCCCCTCACCTTAAACTGATATCCTCTGATTCTTGATTCCCCAACTCTGGGAAAAGAGTATTTACCTGATCTATTCCTCTTGTGATCTTGTACACCTTTGTAAGATCACCTATCCTCCCGCGCTCCAAGGTATAGAGTTTTAGCCTACTCAACTCCTAGCCATTGTACCTTTTTGCATGTTTAGATCTTGTATACGTTTTTGAATTGAACATTCTGAAGAAGGGCCCCGACCTGAAACATTATGTTCTCCAGAGATGCTGCCTGATTCACTGAGTTATTCCAGCACTTTGTGCCCCTTGAATCTAAACATTGCCGGTGTTCAGTTCCCTGGTCAGACCCACTCAGTTCTAGTAATGGGCACCTGAGCAACTCCTTAGATGGACACAAAGTGTCAGAGTAACTCAGCGGGTCAGGCAGCATCTCTGGAGAAAAGGAATAGGTGTCGTTTCGGGTGGAGACCCTTCAGACTAAGCAACTCCTGATGGCCCTCCTAAAACATGCACAGTGTCAGCACAGTGGAACCATTTGCATATCACGTTACAATCTGGTTGGAAAATCTGAAAATACTGAGGTGGGGCAGGTCACAATGTGGCAAGCAGTGCCACTCAAGTTAATTTAACTCACTCCTCCAAATTTGAGGAAGGATATTCTTGCTATTGAGGGCGTGCAGCGTAGGTTTACTAGGTTGATTCCCGGAATGGCGGGACTTTCGTATGTTGAAAGACTGGAGCGACTAGGCTTGTTTACACTGGAATTTAGGATGAGAGGAGATCTTATCGAAACGTATAGGATATTAAGGGGTTGGATACGTTAGAGGCAGGAAACATGTTCCCAATGTTTGGGGGAGTCCAGAACAAGGGGCCACAGTTTAAGAATAAGGAGTAGGCCATTTGGAACTGAGATGAGGAAAAACTTTTTCAGTCAGAGAGTTGTGAATCTGTGGAATTCTTTGCCTCAGAAGGCAGTGGAGGCCAATTCTCTGAATGCATTCAAGAGAGAGCTGGATAGAGCTCTTAAGGATAGCGGAGTCATGGGGTATGGGGAGAAGGCAGGAACGGGGTACTGATTGAGAATGATCAGCCATGATCACATTGAATGGCGGTGCTGGCTCGAAGGGCCGAATGGCCTCCTCCTGCACCTATTGTCTATTAAACAGGTTAAAATTAAAACACTCTTCACCACAGTAATAGGTGGCACAATGGTCCAGCGGTAGAGCTGCTGCCTCACAGTGCCTGATACCCAGGTTTGATCCTGTCTACGGGTGCTGTCTGCGCGTAGTTTGTACGTTCTCCCCGTGACCGCGTGGGTTTCCACCGAAGGCTAGTGGTTTCCTCCCACACTCCAAAGAGGAGCAGATTTGTAGGTTAATTTGGCTTCAGTAAAAATTGTAAATTGTCCCCAGTGTGTGCCGGATAGTGCTAGTGTTCGAGGTGATCGCTGGTTGGTGCAGACTCGGTGAGCCGAAGGACCTGTTTCCATGCTTTATCTCTGAACTAAACTAAACTAAATCTTACTAGGTCAGTATCATACAGTGAAAGTTTTTTTTGTTGCATGCTAACCCGTCGATGCCAAGACCTGGATTCGATCCCGACTACGGGTGCTGTCTGCACGGTGTTTGCACGTTCTCCTTGAGCGGGGAAAGGCATGGCTTTTCTTCAGGAGCTCCAGTTGACACCCACACTCCAAAGATGTGCAGGCTGATAGTTTAATTGGCTTCTGCAAATTGTCCCGAGTGTGTCGGGAGTGGATGTGAAAGTGGGATAAAATAGACTCATGTGATCGGGTAAACGCTGGTTGGCGCGGACACGGTGGTCAGCAGGGCCTGTTTCCATGCTGTATCTCTAAACTAAAAACAGGAAAAAGCTGAAAATACCGCGGTTTCCGGAGACATTTCCTGTGGCAGGTCTCACTGGGGTAAGCAGTGCCACTCATTTTTAACAGATTAAAACACTCTTTGCTACAGTCCTTCATCCTGCTTCTAACCCACAGGGCACCTTCTTTGTTCCCCAATTGAGGCCTGAATAGATTGAATGTGGAGAGGATGTTTCCACTAGTGGGAGAGTCTCGGACCAGAGGGCACAGCCTCAGAATACACTGGAATTTAGAAGGAGAGATCTTATCGAAACGTATAAGATTATTAAGGGGTTGGACACGTCAGAGGCAGGAAACATGTTCCCAATGTTGGGGGAGTCCAGAACAAGGGGCCACCATTTAAGAATAAGGGGTAGGCCATTTGGAACTGAGATGAGGAAAAACTTTTTCAGTCAGAGAGTTGTGAATCTGTGGAATTCTCTGCCTCAGAAGGCAGTGGAGGCCAATTCTCTGAATGCATTCAAGAGAGAGCTAGATAGAGCTCTTAAGGATAGCGGAGTCAGGGGGTATGGGGAGAAGGCAGGAACGGGGTACTGATTGAGAATGATCAACCATGATCACATTGAATGACGGTGCTGGCTCGGTGGGCCGAATGGCCTCCTCCTGCACCTATTGTCTATTGTTTATTGTCTATAGAATAGAAGGATGTACCTTTAGAAAGGAAGTAAGGAAGAATTTCTTTAGTCTGAGGGTGGTGAATCTGTGTCCACTGTGGAGGCCAAGTCCGTGGATATTTTTAAGGCAGAGATTGGCAGATTCTTGATTAGTACAGGTGTCAGGGGCTATGGGGGAGAAGGCAGGAGGATGAGTTTGAGAGGGAAAGGGATCAGCCATGATTGAAAATGGTGGAGTTGACTTGGTGTGCCGGATGGCCTAATTCTACTCCGACAATTTATGATCTGGTGTCATGATTGCTGCTGCCACACGGTCTAAAATCACCCGGGAACTTTGGAGAAGGATTGCACCTGAAATGCTGTCCTTTAGCAAATGGAAAATGAAATAGACAATAATGAAAGTGTGCATGTGAGCTTTGTAACTTTCTCGGGCGATATGGTGTGGCAGTGGTGGAGTTGCTGCCTTACAGTGCCTGAGACCCGGGTTTGATCCTGATCACGGGTGCTGTCTGCACATTCTCCCTGTGACCTGCGTGGGTTTTCTCTGGGAGCTCCGGTTTCCTCCCACATTCCAAAGACACACAACAATGTAGGTTAATTGGCTGGAAAATATTATAAATTGTCCCTAATCTTTGTAGGATAGTGCTCGTGTGCGGGGATCACAGGTCGGCAGGGACTCGGTGGGCCGAAGGGCCTGTTTCTGTGCTGTCTCTCTAAACTGAACTATACCTGTAAACTAAACTACTTCATGCATGTACCTTGGTAAAAGCAGCAAAAAAATGTTTTCTATGGTGGTCGCTGCTAATCAGACATCAGCAGCTTTCAACAAAAGCTAAGCAGAGAAGCAGCAGAATGTTCAAAGTTGGAAACGTTTGTTTTAATGTCACAAAATGATGCCAATGAATGCCAAGCTACAGAAATGACAGTGAAGCTTTTTATTTTTTTTACTTTCCTCAGTTTTTATCTTGCTGTTTCGGTTACATTTTCACGGCTTTATAACTCACAGCGTGCAAGAACAAATGCTCAGGTGAGTGACAATACTTCTTAGTCGTTAATTTGATCTATTCATTTTATTGTGATCTCCCTCACCTTACCTGTGAAGTATACTTGATATATTTTCTATGGCTTCGGAGCTAAGAAACTAGAACAGCATTTGCAAACACCTGAGACGCAAGGAAGTGCTCCTACAACTTTGCCTTTCAGAAGTTGAGGACGTCTCTTGCTGTCTGGACGTAATGGTCATCTGGCGGTGGCTTTCTGGGACTCCCCGGCTGCAAGAACTTCTGAATCCTCGGGATGCTGCTGATCTGCACTTTGAACTTCTGCAATTAATCAAAATGCTTGGGTTATTTATTTAAAACTATTGACCCGAGAGTATGAAAGGAATAGATCAGGTGGATGCACAGAGTCTCTTGCCCAGAGCAGGGGAATCGAGGACCAGAGGACATAGGTTCATAGTGAATCTGTCTTTGTTATCATATAGGTTGGGGCAGCACGGTGGCGCAATGTTAGAGCTGCAGCCTCACAGCGCCAGAGACCTGGGTTCGATCCTGACTATGGGTGCTGTCTGTACTGAGTTTGTACGTTCTCCCCGTGACCTGTGTGGGTTTTCTCCGGGTGCTCCCCGGAGAATATACACATAGTGAATCATAGTGACTTTTTCAGTCAGAGAGTTGTGAATCTCTGCCTCAGAAGGCAGTGGAGGCCAATTCTCTGAATGCATTCAAGAGAGAGCTAGATAGAGCTCTTAAGGATAGCGGAGTCAGGGGGTATGGGGAGAAGGCATAACGGGGTACTGATTGAGAATGATCAGCCATGATCACATTGAATGGCGGTGCTGGCTTGAAGGGCCAAATGGCCTCCTGCACCTATTGTCTATTGAAGGGGAAAAGATTTAATAGGAATCTGAGGGGTAATTTTTTTCGCACAAAGGGTGGTGGGTGCATGGAACGAGCTGCCAGAGGAGGTTGTTGGGGCTAGGACTATCCCAACGTTTCAGAACCAGACAGGTGCATGGATTGGACAGGTTTGGAGGGATATGGACCAAGCGCAGGCAGGGGGACTAGTGTAGCTGGGACATGTTGGCCGGTATGGGCAAATTGGGCCGAAGGGCCTGTTTCCACACTGTATCACTCCATGACCGGTCTGATTGTTGGGACACAAGCTCATCAGCACAGCGGCGTTAAGTTTATTTCAGAAAAACAGGCCCTTCGGCCCACCGAGTCCACACCTCCAAACCTGCACGGCTTAGGAGTGTGGGAGGAAACTGGAGCACCCGGAGAAAACCCACACAGGTCACGGGGAGAACGTACAAACTCAGTACAGACAGCACCCATAGTCAGGATCGAACCCAGGTCTCTGGCGCTGTGAGGCAGCAACTCTAACATTGCGCCTCCATGCTGCCCCAACTTATATGATAACAAAGAACTGCAGTTGCTGGATAATTCACAAAAGGACCCAATGTGCTGGAGTAGCTCATCGGGGCAGGCAGCATCTCCGGAAAACGTGGTGGGGTGGATAGGTGACATTTCGGGTCGTGACCCATCTTCCATTCCAGCACTTGGTGTCCTTTTGTGTAAACCAGCATCTGCTGTTCCTTGTTTCTACATTACGATCTGGGTGTTATAATCTGAACTTAAGCATTTAAAAGGACACACTTTGCAATGGACGATTCTGTAACAAAGACAAAAAATAACACATCTGCCTTCACTTCTTGAGAAAAAGGGTAGGTGCCTTGATACTTTAGAGATGCAGGGTGGAAACGGACCCTTCGGCCCACCATGTCCCCGCCGGCCAGCAATTATCCCATACACTAGCACTATCCTACACACTAGGGAGAATCTACAATTTACCAAAGCCAATTAACCTACAAACCTGTACGTCTTTGGATTGTGGGAGGAAACCCACGTGGTCACGGGGAGAACGTACCAACTCCGTACAGACAACACCCGTAGTCAGGATTGAACCCGGGTCTCTGGCGCTGCAAGGCAGCAACTCTACCGCTGCAGCCCTAGATACAGCTAAACATTTTGAGTATTGTGTCGCTTGGTTTCTCATCCCCCATCTCCTCCATCTCACAGAGTTTCAGACTCGAAACATGAACCGTACCTGCAGCAAAGGGAAATCCGATAGGATGAGTGGAAACTTCTCTTCCAGCATCAAGATCACCTCCAGAACTTGAAGATCAACAATGGTCAGCTGGTCCCCAACCATGTATCCAGTTTGTTGGTTAATGCTCTGCCAGACCCAAAAGAAAATCCTGTTCAGATTATTTTATTTAAACTGCGAATGAACCTTACAATCAAGAAGAAAACGCAAAGAGCTGGAGTAACTCAGTGGGACAGGTAGCATCTCTGGAAAACATGGATAGATTTACAATCAAGAGAAGATTCTAAGATCGGGATTAACTCAGCAGGTAAGGTAGCATCTCGGGAGAACATGGATGGGTGACATTTTGGGTTGGGACCGTTCTTCAGACTGAAGGGTCCCCATCCTTTTTGACCCGCTGAATTACCCCAGCACTTTGTGTCTCCCCCTCACTCAGTGTTCATGCATCAGATCTAACCTACCCCAGTGACAGCAGCCAGTGTAAAACACAAAGTGCTCTCCAGAGAAACTTCCAATCAAGAGGTTTATTTCACCAAACAATTCCACTCAATGCAACATGCGGATACAAGGAACTGCAGATGCTGATTGACAAAAGAAGAGAGTGCTGGAGTAACTCAGCGGGTCAGGCAGCATCTGGGGATAACATGGATAGGTGATGTTTCTGCGACCTTCTTCAGCATGAAGGGTCCTGTCCCAAACAGTTACCTATCCTTTTGAGTCAGGACCCTTCTTCCCGCCCATCTTTAGACTCTGTCTCCCCTTTGTTCAAACGGTCTCCAGGGCGTGCAGCGTAGGTTTACTAGGTTAATTCCCGGAATGGCGGGACTGTCATATGTTGAAAGACTGGAGCGACTAGGTTTGTATACACTGGAATTTAGAAGGATGAGAGGGGATCTTATCGAAACGTATAAGATTATTAAGGGGTTGGACACGTTAGATGCAGGAAACATGTTCCCAATGTTGGGGGAGTCCAGAACCAGGGGCCACAGTTTAAGAATAAGGGGTAGGCCATTTAGAGCAGAGATGAGGAAAAACTTTTTTAGTCAGAGAGTTGTGAGTCTGTGGAATTCTCTGCCTCAGAGGGCAATGGAGGCCAATTCTCTGAATACATTCAAGAGAGAGCTAGATAGAGCTCTTAAGGATAGCGGAGTCAGGGGGTATGGGGAGAAGGCAGAAACGGGGTACTGATTGAGAATGATCAGCCATGATCACATTGAATGGCGGTGCTGGCTCGAAGGGTCGAATGGCCTCCTCCTGCACCTATTGTCTATTGTCTATAAAACATCACCTATCCTTTTTCTCCAGAGATGCAGCCTGACCCACTGAGCTGCCCCAGCACTTTGTGTCCATCTTTCCCAATGTAACACGTCTTGCTGGATTGCAGATCGACATAAAATGCTGGAGTAATTTAGTGGGTCAGGCAGCACCTCTGGAGAAAAGAAATAGGCGACGTTTCGGGTCAGGACCCTTCTTCAAACTCTTCAGATTGCAGTTTGGGATATCCCGCAGGCATTGCCAATCTCCGACGTGGTGCGCAGTCACAGGGAGGCAGGAATGGTTGGTTGATCACGGCAATACTGAGAAGGGAGGAATGTATTCTGGAAAAGGATTGACAATCAGGCATGTGTGATCTCTTCCACTGGCAGTAGAATGGAGCCTCAGCAGAGAACGTGCAGTGAGTGTTGAGGAAATCTGTTCAGTCACCCCGTGTAAGTACTGTACCATATGCAAGAAAAAGTTGTTTCAAAAGTCCGTGGCTGGTAGTTTCAATTACAAGGCGGGTGTCAAAGAGGTCTTTCCAAACACCTGCATTCTTACAAGGATGAGGGGGGATCCCATTGAAACTTACTGAATAGTGAAAGGCTTGGGTAGAGTGGATGTGGAGAGGATGTTTCCACCAGTGGGAGAGTCTAGGACCAGAGGCCACAGCCTCAGAATATAAGGACGTACGTTGAGGGAGGAGATGAGGAGGAATTTGTTGAATCAGAGGGTGGTGAATCTGTTGAATTTATTGCACAAGATGGCTGTGGAGACCGTCAATTGATATTTTTAAGGCGGAGATTGATAGATTCTTAATTGGTAAGGGTGTCAGGGTTATGGGGAGAAGGCAGGAGAATGGCATTGAGAAGGAGAGATAGATCAGCCATGATTAAATGGCAGAGTAGACTTGATGGGCTGAATGACCTAATTCTGCTCTTATAACTTATAAACTCATGCACTGTATCAAGATCACACTGCAGATAAGTCCATGAAATGTAGAAGAACTGGTGGTTGAAAGTAAAGAATTTACATAAAGAGATAGACACAAAATGCTGGAGTAACTCAACAGATCAGGCAACTTCTCTGGGGAACATGGATAGGTGACGTCTTAGGTTGGGATGCTTCTTCAGACTCGGATTAAGAATTTGCACAAACGGGTTCCAACTGAAAAGCATCTGCAGCCCAGGGGGATGTGGTGACACCGTGGGACAGGCAGGAAACTTGTAGAAGCCTGTAGCTCACGGCTGCCTGGGAATTTATATTCAGTTAATTCAGCCAAGCTGGAATAACACAGTGTAGGGACCAGGAGAGAATCAGACTGAAGCAAAACCGATCTGCTTCACCGATCAACTGGAAGGAAAGGGAATCAGTCTAAATATACAACTCTACATTCACACGCCTGGGTTTTTTTCAATGAACACAAAGAACTGTAGAATCTGTTTTATATCAAAGATAGACACAAAGTGCTGGAGTAATTTGGGCAACATCTCTGGGGAACATGGAGAGGTGACGTTTTGGGTCAGGAACTTTATTATAAAACCTTTGGTGCTTTTTGCCTCTCTTGGTAACTGAGAACCGTGACAATTTTGTACAATATTTTTTCTTTGCACAGCTGCCTCTCTTTTTGACCCAGAGCGATCTTGCCTCTTTAGCATATTATTGGTGTCATAGAAACATAGAAAATAGGTGCAGGAGTAGGCCATTCGGCCCTTTGAGCCTGCACCGCCATTCAATATGATCATGGCTGATCATCCAGCTCAGTAACCTGTACCTGCCTTCTCTCCATACCCCCTGGTCCCTTTAGCCACAAGGGCCACATCTAACTCCCTCTTAAATATAGCCAATGAACTGGCCTCAACTACCTTCTGTGGCAGAGAATTCCACAGACTCACCACTCTCGTCACGTGTACCGAAGTACAGTGGAAGGATTTTTTTGTTAGCTATCCACCATTAAGTATCTTTTATTGCACTTTATCTTGCGCTAATCGCTATTCCCTTTATCCTGTTTCTGTACACTGTGGGCGGCTTGATTGTAATGATGCATAGTCTTTCCGTTGACTGGCTAGCACACAACATAAAAGCTTTTCACTTCACCTCGGTTCATTTGACAATAATAAACTAAACTAAACTATAAACTGGTTCTGTAAGAGTCATCCAGCATGGAAACAGGCTCTTTGCTCAAACTCGTCCATGATGACTAGGCTGCCCCTTTTACCCTAGTCCCACCTGCAACCGTTTGGCCCTTATAGGAAAGATGTTGTCAAGCTGGAAAGGGTACAGAGAAGATTTACAAGGATGTGGCCAGGACTAGAGGGTCTGAGCTAAAGGTAGAGGTTGAGTAGGCTGGGACTCTATTCTTTGGAGTGCAGGAGGATGAGGGGTGATCTTACAGAGGTGTATAAAATCATGAGGAATAGATTGGGTAGATGCACAGAGTCTCTTGCCCACAGTTGGTGAATCGAGGACCAGAGGACATAGGCTTTAGGGTGAATGGTAACAGATATAATAGGAATCTGAGGGGTAACTTCCTCACACAAAGAGTGGTGGGTGTATGGAACAAGCTGCCTGAGGAGGTAGTTGAGGCTGGGACTATCCCAACATTTAAGAAACAGTTAGACAGGTACATGGATAGGGCAGGTTTGGAGGGATATGGGCCAAATGCAGGTAGGTGGGGCTAGTGTGGATGGGACATGTTGGCCGGTGTGGGCGTTGGGCTGAAGGGCCTGTTTCCACGCTGTATCATTCCATGACATCCCTCTAAAAACTCAATGAACTCAAATCCCTCAATGAACTTCCTATCTATGCATATACTCATCCTACAGCACACTCTCCAAATGCAGTAGGATTTCCCTCTCTCCATAAGCTCAGAAGCAGCCTTGAGTCTATGCTTTTTTGACACTATGTTGCATATAATAGCACTCGGTAAAATTTGGCACAGTTCCAATGCTAAACAAATCTTGCTCATTGCTTTTTCTGGAATTTAGAAACCTGACTCTTCCTTGGCTCTGTTTTTTGTTGCAAAAACTATCTCAAACACACTCAAGGAATTGACTACATTTCTGATACGGATCTTCCTTCCTTCCTTCCTTCCTTCCTTCCTTCTTCTAGCTTCACAATTCATAACTCCTCATAATTTGTAAATATTCAATCCTTTTGTCTCACACCTTCTGTCTATTCATCTCTGGCCTTTGTCCAACCATCTGCCTATCAACCCGCCCCCTCACCTGTGTCCACCTATTACCTGCCAGGCTTTGCCCTGACCATCTCTCTTCCAGCTTTCCGACCCACCCCCCCCCCTCCCCTCCCGCACACAATCACCCTAACCCCAAAACGTCACCTATCCATGTTCTCCACAGATGCTGCCTGACCCGCTGAGTTACTCCAGCACTCTGTTTTTTTTTTTGTTGTCCAGAAATCATGTGCTGGACATCTGTTATATTCACCTCTGACAAGTGAAAGGAGCCAGATATGCAAGTCAGTTCTGTGTGTCAATGTCGAACATATCAAATTCGAGGCAGAAGATTATCAACTCTCAAACTGCGCTGCAAGCTAACTGTGCTGCAAAGATAACATTTTCTGTGCTATAACCTTCCTCTCTGTTAAGTATCCATGTTAATCTTGGCTCAATGTATCAATAACGCTCATAACTGTTACCAAGCACCTCGACAAAATTACATATTTTGTTGCATGCCTCACTCACACCAGATTATTTACAAACCTTGTCGTCAGTGCAACTTTCTGAGTGCTAGGAACAAGAAATAGTTTAAAGTAATAGTGTTTCACCTCCCTTCCTCCACCTCCCACAAGCTGGTCCTGTTCAAAGGAATGTGCGCTTCTCTTGGTACTGCCAAACAGCACGATAACCAGGTGTGTGTGGTGGTGGTGGTGTTGGGGGGGGGGGGGGGGGGGTGGGGAGATGGAGAGGGGAAGAACAAAGGTAGACCTGGCGCAGAATACTTTGTAACTTTATAACTTAATCCCTCTACCCTGGATAAAAAGATTGTGCATTCACCCTCTCTAATTCCCCTCATGATTTTTTTTAACACCTCCATGAGATATTTAAGAAGCAATTAGACAGGTACATGGATAGGACTGGTTTTAGAGGGATACTAGACCAAGTGGACCTGTTGGGCCCAAACCTCTCCTGCATTGGTGAAGCACCCTCTCCTCCCCCCTCCCCCTCCCATTCCTCTCCCCCTCCCTCCCTCCCCCCTCCCCACACCATCCCCTTCAACCCCCCTTATCCTCCCTCCCTCTCCCCCTCCCTCCCTAGGAGATAGATTTAAACTTTAAAATGTGAATAACAAAAAATATAACACTGATTTCAATGAAACGTCTTCCATTAGCACCAAAGGGACGACGGTGAGTAAGGTGGGCCTAAAATTGTCGCGCTGTCGTGTACCATTTTGGCTGTAGTTCAGGAACAAACAAACAAACAAGAGTTTTAGTATATAGATGATCGAAATGCAGGCAGGTGGGACTAATGTAGATGGGACATGTTGGTCGGTGTGGGCAAGTTGGGCCGACGTGCCTGTTTCCCCGCTGTAAGACTCTATGTGACTTTAACACCCACTCTAATCTCTATGCCTCTTGGCACTGCCCTGCGGGACAATCCGAAGGAGGATGGGCTCCCCTGGTCGCTACTCTCCCCGTACCTTCGCAAATGCAGGGAAGTATCTGTTTTTGGCCTTGTTTTCCATCTGGGCCATGTTGCCATCCTTCTCAGCAGCTGGGAGGAATGGGTGGCGCATCACAAAGGTCATCAGGTCCTTTGCTCCCTCCGAGTACATGTCAATCCTGGGATAAAAAGGATAACATTAAATCCAATTAATGTCCAAGCAGCCTTCAGTGCCAAGGCTGTGCTGCCTTTTTTTTAAATTTTAGAGATACAGTGCAGAAACAGGCTCTTCAGGCCACTGAGTCCGCACTGACCAGCAATCCTCGTACACTAGCATTATCCTACACACTAGGCACAATTTACAGAAGCCAAATAACCTACAAAACCTGCACATCTTTGGAGTGTGGTAGGAACCTGGAGCAACCGGAGAAAGCCCATGTGGACCCAGGGAGAACATACAATCTCCGTACAGACAGCACCCATTGTTCAAAACCTGCCCCCTTTCTTCCCCCTCCCCCCCCATCGCACACCATTTTGTCTCCTTTTTATCTCTCGCCTTTGACTTCCCTTCTACAAATCAGATCCCCTCGCCTATATACACCTATCACTTGTCTTGAAAAGGCACAAAGTGCTGGAGTAACTCAGTGGGTCAGGCAATGTGGATAGGTGACGTTTTGCATCGGACCTATTCAGACTGACTGCTGTAGGGGCAAGAAAGCTGGAGGAGATGTGGTGGCAGGTCAAAGCCCGGCAAGTGATCGGTGGATACAGGTGAGAGGGGGGTTGTTTGGCAGATGGATGGATAAAAGCCAGAGATGAAAAGGGTGTAAGATTAGGAAAGGAGTGAAATGTGGAATGGGACAGAGGGGGGAAAGGGAGTGGGATAGTGGGAGAAATAGGTGTAGAAGGGTCCTAACCCGAAACGTAACCAATCCATGTTATACAGAGATGTTGCTTGACTCACTGAGTTACCCCAGCACTTTGTGAATTTATTTGATAAGCCAGCACCTGCAATTCCTTGTATCTCTCTCTCTCATTACCGAATATCCTTTAGATTTCATTCTGACAGGATTTTTTTTTTAAATTGCACTCTCATTGTTGACTGTGGGGAACGTAATTTTATCCAAAAACATGTTTTTGCATGACAATAAAGGCTATTCTATTCTATTCAAAGGGGTGGGATTTAATTCTGGGCACACAGATTTCACAAGAATTGAACTTGTGTGAAACTTGTTCGGTCCCCATTCAGGGAACTGGCTTTGTGCCAGTTCTCGCGTCTGTAAAAATAATGCGAGAGGACGTGCAAAGCAAGTTATGATGTTGGCACCAGAACCCCTGGCTTGGGAAAGATTGGTGCCGCATTCCTTTAGATGCTGAAGCGCGGCAGATTAAGATTTTTAATGGATTTGATGTGACAAGAGTGGTTCCAAATGCAGAGGCCATAGAGATAGATGGTGCAGTGGTAGAGTTGCTGCCCCACAGCACCGGAGAACCGGCTTCAATTCTGACCCCGGGTGCTGTGTGTATGATGTTTGTCCGTTCTCCCTATACATTCACCGCGTGGGTTTTCTCCGGGTGCTCCGGTTTCCTCCCGCATTCCAAACATGTACAGGTTTGCAGTTTAATCGGCTTCTGTAAATGGCCTCCAGCACGCAGGATGACATAGGACGAGTGTATGGGCGATCGTTGGTCGGTGTGGACTCAGTGGGCTGAAGGGCCTGATTCCACAATGCACCTCTAAACTAAAACTAAAATCAAGGCATTAACTTTCTCCCCTCACGGGCGGCACGGAGCCGCAGCGGTGCAGTTGCTGCCTCACAGCGCCAGAGACCCGGGTTCCATCCTGACCACGGATCCCTAGTGCATAGGATGAAGCCAGTGTGCAGGATGATAGTTGGTCGGCGTGGACACGGTGGGCCAAAGGGCTTGTTTCTGCAGTGTATCACTAAAGTCTAGAGACAAGGTGGTGGACAATAAACTCAAAAGGAGATCACGGAAATTTCTCTGCTCAGAGGGAGGTTAGAATACAGGACTTGCTGACATGGAATTAATAATTTGAGAAACTGCAAGATCATTTGATAAAAAGGGAACAGGAAGAGCAGCAGACAGCCTGCGGTGGGGCAAATAGATATTGTGCAGACGTCTGAAGAATGAACACAAGCAACCACAAGATAGATCGATCAATTTATTGTTAACGTAGAGGTTGGCTGCTGATGTCATGGAGTTTTGCAATCACTGCAGACCTCCCAAGGTACAGAAAGAATGTGGAGACTTTAGAGACAATGCCGAATAAATTTACCAGAATGTAGTCACAAGGAACTGCTGGTTGCTGGTTGCAAAAAAAACAAAAAACTTAACGTGCTGGAGTAACTCAGCCGGTTGATCAGCATCTCTCGAGAAAAATGCCTGACCTGCTGAGTTACTCCAGCACTTTGTGTCTTTCATTAAACCAGAATGTAGCCTGGATGGGAAGGGATTAGGTACAAGGAGAGGTTGGGCAGACTTGGATTGTTTCTTCTGCAATGCCAGAGGTTGAAGGAAGACCTAATCGAAGTATATAAAGATTATGAGAGGCACAGACATTCAGAACCTTTTTCCCAGAGTGGAAATGTCAAAGACTAGAGGGCACATATGAATGTTGATTTCTCTAATTTCAAGTAACTCCTGCATTCCTTCCCCAACTAGTCATCCTACCAGTTCCACTGTTTGCAACCTTGTATCCCTCTCATTAGTACATCTTCCCCAGCCAACAATGGCCCATTGTGGACTCCATCCTTCTTCAGGTCATCTCTTGTCACCACTGATTTGTTCTGGGTGGCAAAAGAGAACCACCCGATTCTCCAGGGGAACCTAGTTTCTAGGGGGAACCTCCAGTTTTTCTGCCCCCCCCACCCCCCCCTCTCTGTCTTTCTGTCTGAAGAAGGTTACTGACCCAAAACATCACCTATCCACCTTCTCCAGAGATGCTGCCTGACCTGCCGAGTTACTCCAGCACCAAGTGTCTTTCTTAGGAAGATGCCAATGATGCTGTGAATAAGACAGCATCATCCAAAGGACGACGTTCAATCTGTGTGGTAGCAGGCGGATGTTCCTCTTATACGCATCCAATTTTTAGCTCAAGAAACTGCTGAGAGGGAGCAAGGAGGAGGTGGGGGGGAGGTAGGTGAGGGGCTTAATGGTGGTCCAAGGATCCAAGGTGAGCTTCCTCAAATCCCAAAGGAGTTTATGCAATGATTAATGTTATCATTACTGCAGCCACCTGCTGCACGGGAGGAGCAACAGGTCCTCCCACCACATTAGGTCCACCAAACATCACAGTTTCATAACATGCTCACCGGGTTTACAAACTCATCTTGAAATATCACCAAGCAGCACTTACTCATGGATCAATAACCCTCGTGGGATAAATAAAGTTCTATCGTACCATGTCGTATCATAACAACATCTATCATTTCAGATGAATCTGACGGAAACTTTAGGGAACACTGCAGAACGGTTTGATGTTCACATGAAGAGCACCACACACTCAGGACTGTAAAGGATTATTCGCCTGCACTGCATTCCCAACCCTTCCAGTGCTCTGGAACCCGTTCATAAGTCATAGGAGCAGAATTGGGCCATTCAGCCCATCAAGTCTACTCCGCCATTCAATCATGCTGTTCTATCTTTCCTTCTCAGCCCCATTCTCCTGCCTTCTTCCCATTACCCCCGACGCCCATACTAATCAAGAATCTGTCAATCTCCGCCTTAAAAATATCCATTAACAGCCTCCACAGCAGTCTGTGGTAAAGAATTCCACAGATTCACCACCTTTTGACTAAAGAAATTCCTCCTCATCTCCTTTCTAAAGGTACGTCCTTTTATTCTGAGGCTGTGACCTCTAGTCCTAGACTCTCTCACTAGTGGAAACATCCTCTCCACATCCACTCTACCCAGGATAGACCACTCTTTCACTATTCGGTAAGTTTTAATGAGGTCCCCCTCATCCTAAACTCCAGTGCTGTCAAACGCTCATCATATCCTAATCATCCCCAGGATCATTGTCATAAACTTCCTCTGGATCATTCCCATAAACCTCCTCTGGAGTAAGTTCAGAAGCTGAAATGATAATGAAATGATCAGATTCGTGAGTGAAAAGGACGAAGTGTACAAAGTTGACATACAATGCTCTTTCTTTGATGTCTTTTCCGTAAAGATTGTGCTTTGCCGCAAGGTAATTCAGTATGGCATTGGTCTGCACCAGCTTCATCCCATCAACGTCGACCATTGGGACTTGTTCAAAGAGTAGAGCTCCATCTGCGAACAGGAACAAAACCGTACGTTTTTGAGGGCCAATATACTTTAAATTTATATCAAACAGGCATACAATTGAAATCAACCGTGCGGCTCAGGGACAAAATGGTGAATCCACCAATTGTAACTTTGTAAAAAATAAATCTTCCTGGACACTCAAATTATTTTCACCTGGGCCTCCGAACAAAGCAGGGATCAAGGTTTTTGCAGAGGCTGGTCTTGCCCGGCTCCCACATTATCTAGGAGAACCAGACCCTGCAAATTTACCCGTGTGCAGGAAGGAACTGCAGATGCTGGTTTAAACCGAAGGTAGACACAAAATGCTGGAGTAACTCAGTGAGGCAGGCAGCATCTCTGTAGAGAAGCAATGGGTGACGTTTCGGGTCGAGATCCTTTTTTTTACCTGCTGTGAAGTTTAGTTTAATTGTACTCCTTGCTGAGGACATTGAAGATGAGAGTGAGGAAGTCATGATGCAGCTTTAGAAGAATTTAATTAAGTTTATTGTCTCGTAGATTGAGGTACAGTATTTTGTGTGCTATAAAGTCAGTGGAAAGACTATACATGACTACAATCAAGCCGTCCACAGATACAGGATAAAGGGAATAACATTTAGTGCAAGGTAAAGTCCGAATTAAAGATAGTCTGAGTGTCTCCAATGAGGTAGATGGGAGGTCAGGACCGCTCTCTAGTTAATGATAGGATGGTTCAGTTGCCTGATAATAACAGCTAGGAAGAAACTATCCCTGAATCTGGAGGTGTTCGTTTTCACATTTCTGTACCTCTTGCCTGATGGGAGGGGGAGAAGAGGGAGTGACCGGGATGAGACTGGATCCAGTGGCTTGCAAGCCATCACTGATAAATCAGTGAGCGTTTCAGAACTGGCTTATCCCCAAAAACCAGCCACAGCACCCCCCCCCCCCCCCCACTTCCAGGCCAGCAACTCCGAGTAGAATCTTCCTACCTTTCAGTAGCTGTTGATACTGTTCCCTGGTCTCAAGGAATACTTCATCAAACTGAAAGGAAAGATCAGCAAAATATAGTTGTTGAAAATGCATCGAGCATGCGGTCGGTCATAGTTTTCCCGAACAGAATCATTCAATTAGAGCACGGAGAAAGGCCCTTCGGCCCAACTCCTCCATGCCGACCAAGATGCTTAATGAGCTTGGCCCAGTTGAACATATTTGGCTCATATCACTCTCAACCTTTCCTGTCCAAATGTTTTTCACACCTTCTTTCCCCAAGGTACTTGAATATTTATTGACCACTTTGAAATTTCCACCCAAGTATCTAAAACTGATAAATGTTCTCTCAAAATTTCAATGAATTTAACATTTAGTTTTGTTTCTTGTCACATGTACTGAGGTACAGTGAAAAGCTTTTGTTGCGTGCTAACCAGTCGAGCTGCAATCGAGCCATCCACAGTGTACAGGTACATGATAAAGGGGATAACGTGAATGACATTTGGTGTTGTTGATCTAAACTCCAGAAGCCATAAAACAGCATCATCATAAAATTCTTCAATTACTACCACATCATTGTTTGAATAACAATCACTTATTTCTCTGAACCCCTTCTGGATTCTGGAACATGCACTCAGAAACTGATGAAAAATTCCACAGGAGAATAATTCTAAGATTAGTTGTTTGTGAATGAATGATGTTGAATCAACCCCTACAATAACTGCAAAGACAGATTTTCCTGTTCATAGTACACTGGTCGCACCATGGTGCAGCGGTAGAGTTGCTGCCTTACATCGTCAGAGACCTAGATTTGATCCTGACTTTGGGTGTTGTCTGCATGGAGCTTGTACATTCTCCCTGTAACTGCATGGGTTATCTCTGGGTACTCCGGTTTCATTTCATGTTCAGGGTTGTAGGTTAATTGGCTTCTGTAAATTGCCCCGAGTGTGTAAGTTAGTGCTAGTGTACAGGGAAATTGCTGTTCGGCATGGACATGGTGGGCCGAAGGGCCTATTTCCGTGCTGTATCTCCAAAGTCTAAAGTCTGTTGATCTAATCTTATCCATTTAGTGCAAAGACCCACAGTTAATCGCCTTACCTTATAAGCGAGCAATATTGGATGCATACTTCAATGGGTAGCATGGTCTAACTCTGCTCCTGTGTCTTGTGCTATTTCATTTTATCAAAGGAGGAAGTAATTTTGGCCTATCAAATCTACGCTTGCTCACCAAGCAATCCCATTGCCTTTTAGTTGAGTTTAGAGATACAACATGGAAACAGGCCCTTCAGCCCACTGAGTCCGCGCCGACCAGCGATTCCCGCACACTAACACTATCCGACACACACGAGGGACAATTTCCAATTTTACCGAAGCCAATTAGCCTACGAACCTGTACATCTTTGGAGTGTGAAAGAAAACCGGAGCACCTGTAAGAAACCTATGCAGTCACAGTGGAGAATGTGCAAACTCTGTACAGAGAGCACCCTTAGTCAGGATTGAACCCCAGTCTCTGGTGCTGTAAGGCAGCAACTCTACCACTGTGCCATTATAAAGGGGTCTGTTAAATGGGGGTTTACTGTAAATTCTATCTTGTAGAATTCTTTCTAGTCGTTTCCCTACCAGGGAATTGAGGTTTACTAGCCTTTATATTTCCTTGGATTACCTCTAATTCCTTTCTCAGGGAAAGGGACATCATTGGTCAATCTCCAGTCCCCTGGGAGTCAGTACAAACCTGACATTTTGGAGTTAAGATAAATTCTTATCTTATCTGAGAGCACACTTTGCAAAGCTTTGTCAATGAGCACTGTCCATTTCACCGACAGCACAGATAAGTTGTATGCCTTGACACTTGATATTGGGTCATTAACCTCCATTGAGGCAAACAAGAGGCTCTGTGGGAGTTGAATCTCTAGCCCATGTAAGCTGAGAGCAGAGCCAGTATTGATTGTATTCGGCAATTTGAGAACTGTAATTACGTTTTGATATGAATCCGGGACCACAGCAAGGCAGAACGGGGCGTGTACGGCGTTGATTTAATGCAGGCAGTAACACGACAACTAATGTTGACTGTGCCTGGGAGGGTGATAATCTCCTCGGATGTACTGCAATCATTTCACACACCATTCCATTTCCTCGACCCTCCTCTTAATAACTGACAATGCAACAGGGATCCCAGGAATGAGTGGGTTCACATATGATGGTCTTTTGACGGCACTGGCCCTGTACTCGCTGGAGTTTAGAAGGATGAGGGGGGAGCCTCATTGAAACGTACTGAATAGTGAAAGTACTTGATAGAGTGGATGTGGAGAGGATGTTTCCATTCATGGGAGGGTCTGATTGGGAGCAGCCTGATCAGAAGTTAATTAATTACAAATCAAGGACCTTTGCCACACAACTGACTTTCCAATCAAGAAGTGATTGCACAGTAATTGCAAGAAAATAACTGCAGATGCTGGTACAAATCAAAGGCATTTATTTCACAAAATGCTGGAGTAACGCAGCAGGTCAGGCAGCATCTCAAGAGAGAAGGAATGGTGACGTTTCGGGTCGAGACCCTTCTTCAGACTGATGTCGGGGGGGCGGGACAAAGGAAGGATATAGGTGGAGACAGGAAGCTAGAGGGAGATCTGGGGGGGGAAGGGGAAGGGGGAGGGGAAGGGGAAGGGGGGAAGGGGGGAAGGGGGAAGGGGGGAAGGGGGGGGGGAAGGGGAAGGGGGGGGAAGGGGAAGGGGGGGGAAGGGGAGGGGGGGGAAGGGGAGGGGGGGGAAGGGGAGGGGGGGGAAGGGGAGGGGGGGGAAGGGGAGGGAAGGGGAAGGGGGGGGGGGAAGGGGGGGGGGAAGGGGAAGGGGAAGGGGAAGGGGGGGGGGAAGGGGGGGGGGGGGAACAGAGGAACTATCTAAAGTTGGAGAAGTCAATGTTCATACTGCTGGGCTGTAAGCTGCCCAAGCAAAATATGAGGTGCTGTTCCTCCAATTTCCGGTGGGCCTCACTATGGCACTGGAGGAGGCCCATGCCAGAAAGGTCGGAGTGGGAGTTGAAGTGCTCAGGTTGGTTAAGGCGGACTGAGCGAAGGTGTTGAGCGAAATGATCGCCGACCCTGGGTTAGGCTTCAGGTTTGGTTTAGAAATTGGATTCTTGTGGAGCTTGAAGTGCTGGAGTAACTCAATGGGTCAGGCAACATCTCTGTAGGACATAGACTGAGTTTTAATGGCTGCTTCTAGGGTCCATACAGAGCTCAGACAACTTGTGTGGAAAAACAGCTGCATACTGTGCAGTGTATGAAGCTTGGTGACTGGATTCATATTAGTGAAGCATTTAATCTCTTGCACCATTTATTTGCAGCCATCTTGTCCATTTGCTTTTTTGGAATAAGTAACCTGTTTATATGTGATTAAGTTATCTTGTTGCCTTTATTGTCTGCTGTGCAAGTGGCTGTTTGCTGGAAATCCTTTGCTTTGCCCAATGGTGATGTCCATAAATGTTCTCTGTTGGTAAAGAACTACAAACTGGTTTGACTTGTGTTGGGTTGAACAGCGTGCAGGGCTAGTTTACGTGCTGGCTTACACTGAAGATAGACTCAAAACCTGGGTCTCTGGTGTAGTAAGGCACCAACTCTATCACTGTGCCATTGTAAAGGGGCCTGTTAAAATGAGGGATTACTGTAAATCCTATCTCAAATAATTATTTCCAGTAGTTTCCCTACCAGTGAAGGGAGGGCCTATAGTTCCCTGGCATTTCTGGTCAGCTCAAGGCAGGAAGGATGTGGAAGGTTTGGGAAATGGGGCAAAAGACATTTACTGGAGTACTACCTGGATTAGTGGGTATTAGCTATAAGGAAAGATTGGACAGACTTGAATAGACACAAAATGTTGGAGTAACACAGTGAGTCAGACAGCATCTCTGGAGAAAAGGAATAGGTGATGTTTCACCAGCATCTGCAGTTCCTTCCTACACAGTGTGCTGATGACATCTTAATGATCAGCTTTTTCCCCCTCTGTGTCACCCTATTTCTTTGAACCACATGCCCAGCTATGCTTTCTGAGGGAGGGGGTCCCTGGAACTGGGGGTGAGGTGGATGTTTGGGGTGTGAAGGTCTGTACACAGCACTTGTATATTTAGTTCAGAGATACAGCCTGTTGGCCCATTGAGTCCATATCACCATCTATTAGTTCTACGTTATCCCCTACACACTCCAGTCAAATTTATAGTGGCTAATTAACCTATAAACCCACATGATCTGGAGTGTGGGAGGAGAGTGGAGCACCCAGAGAAAATCCACGCGGTCACACGGAGAACATATAAAAGTTAGGCTTTAGAGATACAGCATGGAAACAGGCCCTTCGACCCACCAAGTCCATGCCGACCAGCGATCCCCGCCCATTAACATTATCCGACACACCAGAGAAAATGTACTTTTTTTTTAACTGAAGCCAATTGACCTGCAAACTTGCATGTCTTTGTAGTGTGGGAGGAAACCGGAGCACCTGGAGGAAACCCACGCGGTCACATGGAGAACGCACGGGCGTAGTCAGGATCGAAGCCGGGTGCCTGGCACTGTGAGGCAGCACCTCCACTGCTCGCCACCATGCCGCCCTGGACGACTGGCAAGAGTGTTCTGAATTTCAATGCTGTTCTCTGCCATGTCACAGGATGAGAGATTTTGCATCTACATGGTAGCGGGTCTCAGAATAACAACTCGGGGACCAACACAGTCCATTGCGCTTGTTCATGGTACAAACTGGGAGCACACTTTGCAAAGATTTCTCAATGAGGTGGGCGTCCATTTCACCGATTGCACAGATAAGTCGTGTGCCTTCACCTTGCCACTTGATATGGGGTTAGTAACCTCTATTGGGGCAAATCAGAGGCTCTGTGTTTGTCGAATCTTTCGCCCATGTAAACTGAGAGCAGAGCCAGTATTGACTATCCGGCAATTTGAGAATTGTAATTATATTTTGATAGGAACCAGGGGCTGCAGCAAGGCAGAACGGGGCATGCACAGCTTGGATTTAATGCAGGCAGTAACTCGACAACTAATGTTGCTCACCATTCCAGTTCCTCTGCCCTTCTCTTATCAATCGACAATGCATCAGGGCTGGAATGTTTTGAAATATTTGCTCAGTGTAGCTGGTTCAGAATGAAGGACATTGGCAAACTTATTTCATCACAGCACTGATTTGACATTTTGAAGTCAAGATAAATTCTTATCTGAACTGCCTTTGCTTTGCAACAGTTAATGCAAGGTAGTATTGATTAGAAGCAGCCTGATCAGAAGTCAATTAATTGCAAATTAAGGACTTTTGCCATGCAGCTGACTTTCCAATCAAGGAGTCATTGCATAGTAATTGCACGTCTGGCTTCTGGTTCGGTTTTTCATCTTTCATCACTGATCAAGGTGGATAATGAGAGGAATTTCTTTAGTCAGAGGGTGGTGAATCTGGAATTTGCCACAGAAGGCTGTGGACGCCAAGTCAATGGTCATTTTTAAGGTGGAGATTGACATATTCTTGATTAGTACGGATGTCAGGGGTAATGGGGAGAGGGCAGGAGAACGTGGTTATGAGGGTAAGATGGATCAGCCATGATTGAATGGCGGCGTAGGCTCGAAGGGCCAAATGGCCAAATTCTGCTCCTAGAACCTATGAACATACGTTTAATGTTAAAGGAGGTGCCCACAGCTGCAAATGCTGGAATCTTTTGTAAAGCACGAAGTGCTGGAGCATCTCTGGAGAACATGGATTACATTTTAATGGTTGTTTCTATGGTCCATATAGAGCACAGATACATTGTGTGGACTAATAATTGCATACTGTGCCAGAGCCATGGTGGGTAAAGCCTGGTGACTGTATTGATGCAAGTAATGAAGCTAATCTTTTACCGAAGTCGATTAACCTACAAACTGTCCTGCAGTGTGGGAGGAAACCAGAGCAGCCGGAGAAAGCCCACGCAGTCCCGGGGAGAATGTACAAATTCTGTGCAGACAGCACACCTAGTCCGTATCGAACCCGGGCGTCTGGTGCTGTAAGACAGCAACTCTACCGCTATGCCAGCCATTTAAAAGACACTCGGACGGGCACATGGATAGGAAGGGTTTGGAGGGATATGGGCCAACTATGGGCAAATGGGACGAGCTTAGATGGGGCATGGGTAAGTTGGGCTTGTGTCTGGACTCTAGCTCTACCAGCTGTGCCATTATGCTGATATGGGAATTGACTTGGATACAAAACTTTAAGTAAAAATTAGATCATCGTGTACGCAACCTCGACCCCAGCAGCTGCCAAAAGCCAGCGAACCGATTCCATTCTTCCTCTTCCATTAAAGTAATACAGCACGGGCTTCGACATGATGGTATCCTTTCCTGGAAACAGAACAGAGAATGAGTTCATCAGCAACAGCCCACCCTGACTCCCTTGCCTGTCTGTGCTTTAAGTGGGCATTGGGAGACACAGCTCCCTATCGCACTATAATCTGTGTATGCAAGTCCATACACTGTTTAGTTTAGTTCTGGTTACACCTCTCTGGTTGCTTCTCTCCCTGGGACTTTAGTTAAATTTTGTTTGGTGATACTGTGTGGAAACGGACCCTTTGGCCCACCGAGTCAGGGGTTATGGGGAGAAGGCAGGAGAATAGGGTTTGGAGGGAGAGATAGATCAGCCATGATTGAATGGCAGAGTAGACATAATGGGCCGAATGGTTTAATTCTGCTCCTATCATTATGACCTTATGAGTCCTCGCCGATCAGCAATCACCATGTACACTAACACAATCCTGCACACTAGGAACAATTTACAATTTCCAGAAGCCAAATAACCTACAAACCTGCACTTCTTTGGGATGTGGAAGGAAACTGGAGCACCCGGAGAAAACCCAATGTGGTGACTGGAAGAAGGCACTGGCTCCATACAGACAGCACTCGAGGTCAGGATCAAACCCAGGCCTCTGCAACTCTACCACTGCACAACCCATAGAACTTAAAACTGATTATACAGTGAGCAGACCTCCTTGGAGAGTGGCACTTAACACACCAGGCAAGTAAAGCCAAGTACATTTAATTCTATTCAGAAAATAATAGATGCTTCACTTTGAGATTAGTGAAGATGAGATAAGAAGAAAATAATAATAACATGATAAAAAGGAACTGCAGATGCTGGTTTATACCAAAGATGAAACAATATGCTGGAGTAACTCAGCAGGTCAGGCAGCGTGTCTGGAGAACATAGACAGGTGATGTTTCAGGTCAGGACCCTTCAATAGAACCTTGTACTTACAAACTGGGACTTGAAAATAGTGCCAAACTGGCAACTCTGTATACTCGATGTGCTACATCTATATACGTACTGTATCTGAGATGCTTATCTAAGATGTATCTAAGAGCTTAGGTATAGCAATACTTGAAATGAACTGTATTCAAAAGTGAATTTCACTGTCCCTCGGTACATGTGACAAATAAAAGTGCCATTGTAACCATAGATGGCTTTACTTTACATTTTTACAGTATCCTGAAGCAAACTAAACTATGAACTGTCTTGACTGGACGAAGGACTTTTTGCAATAGTACTGTTTTAATTTATTGTAGTTTTTATTTGTTATCTACTCGTATTGTGTCTAAAGGTTGTTACGCTGCTGCAAGTAAGAATTTCATTTTGGGGTTATCAGTAATGACAATTAGACACTCTTGATTCTCAACTCTTGCAGCAAGTTTAGTTTAGAGATACAGGTCCCTCAGCCCACGCCAACCAGTGATCACCCAGTACACTAGCACTATCCCACTCACTAGGGGCAATTTACAGAAGCCAATTAACCTTCAAACCTGTACATCTTTGGAGTGTGGGAACAAATCGGAGCACCCAGAGAAAACCCACGGAGAACGTACAAACACCGTATAGACTGCACCCATGGGGTCAAACAAAGGTCTCTGGCGCTGTAAGGCAGCAACTGTACTGCTGTGCCACTGTGCCGCCCTTCCAAATGAAAATTGATTTGCTTCATTAAAAAAATTCTACTTCACTAACTGAATAAATCACCCCCATTACTCATCGACAGGTGCAACATAATTATCTTCGGAGAATTGGATTTCTGAATGAACTCTTTTGTTTCTGCCACACCCTGTGTTCTGAAGTGTTGCAATTCTGTTTGAAGAGGGAATTGATAATTATGTTGCTAATATTTCAGGAAACTGTACAGTGGGTTAAAAAATAGGTAAATTTAAAGTTTCCCTTGTTGATTGAGATTATTTCGTGTGCAGTGAAAAGCATTTATTTGTTGCGTGCTATCCAGTCAGTGGAAAGATTATACATAATTACAATCAATCTGTCCACAGTGTACAGATACAGGAAAAAAAGGGAACAATGTTCAGTGCAAGATAAAGTCCAATTTAAAAATATCCTGAGGGTCTCCAATGGAGGTAGGTGGGAGGTTAGGACGGCTATCTGTCTGGTGAGAGGATTGTTCGGTTTCCTGATAACAGTTGGGAAGAAATTGTCCCTGAATCTGGAGGTGTGTGTTTTCGCACTTCTGTAACTCTTGCCTGATGGGAGAGGGGAGAAGAGAGGGTGACCGGGGTGAGACTGGTCCTTGATTATGCTGGTGGCCTTGCCAAGGCAGCATGAGGTGTATCTGGAGTCTATGGAAGGGGAGTGGATTTATAGCTTGCCGGGTTGAGTTTAAGTTTAGTTTATTGTCATGTGTACCGACCGAGGTGCAGTGAAAAGCTTTTTGGTTGCATGCTGACCAGTCAGCGGAAAGACAATACACAACTACAATCGTGTCATCCACAGTGTACAGATACATGATAAAGGGAATAGCATGAATAATGTTTAGTGCAAGACGGAGATTGGCAGATTCTTGATTAGTAAGAGTGTCAGGAGTAATGGGGAGAAGGCAGGAGGATGGGGTTGAGAGGGAAAGATAGATCAGCCATGATTGAATGGTGGAGTAGACTCGATGGGCCAAATGGCCTAATTCGGCTCAGAAAACTTCTCAACTGGTAAAGTCCGATTAAAGATGGTCCGAGAGCCTCCTAGACAGTAGATAGTAACTTGGGTCAGGACTGCTTTCTCGTGTTGGGAGGATGGTTCAGTTGCCTGATAACAGCTGGGACTTCTTCCCCCAACCCAAGCCCCTCACTCCTGTAGGCTCAGGCCAGGTCCTGCCACAAGGGCTCAGTCTTGTTGAGCAGCAACCCTCGGGAGCAAGCGGGAAGCTACTGAGTCTCCCACCATCCCTAACTAACCCTGACAGCAGCCTCAGCATTGTTCACTATGTCCCCGTTACATCTCCCCGTAATCCCTGACAAATCAAGAACCTGTCAATCTCTGCCTTAAAAATACCCTTTGACTTGCAGCCTTTTTGTCGCATTGCATTCAGTAGATTCGCTACACTCTGAGTAAAGAAATGTCTCCTTTTATTATGAGCCTGTGGTCTCTGCTCCTAAACTCTCCTACTGGTGGAAACATTCTCTCCACATCCACTCTATCCATGCCTTTCACTCTCTCCTTTAACATTCAATTAATTCCCCTTGATCCCCACCAATTCTAGTTGTTGGTCTCATGATAGTAATAGTAAAGTCATGGAGGTTGGTAGCATCGCAAACATAGTAAGGTCTCTATGAATGCATCTTCAAATGCTACATCCCATGCACCCACCACCAACAATCTGGAGAGATCAAATCAAAGGCTCCTAAACTCTCCTACTGGTGGAAACATTCTCTCCACATCCACTCTATCCATGCCTCATGATAGTAATAGTAAAGTCATGGAGGTTGGTAGCATCGGAAACATAGTAAGGTCTCTATGAATGCATCTTCAAATGCCCACCACCAAATCAAATGCAGAGATCAAATCAAAGTGCCCAAGGTTCAGGACAGAAGGAAGATTCAAAAGCATGGCCAGACAGAGAGCTTTCTCCTTGCAGATCTCCTTGGAGAACCTTGCAGATCTGCAAGGTTGCATGCTCACCCGCTCTGGTCGACCCTGCCCCAGACATGCACACTTACCGTGTCCCGCACTCCGAGCGCTCTCGGACCAACTGTTGCAAGTACTAGCTGCAGCTGCTGCTACACACTTGTTGCAGTCCCGCCCACACGCAGAGGCTCGCGGGACGAGTACCATCACCACAGCCGAGATGTGACTCGGCGGTCCGTGGTTTATAAGGCGATGGAGCTCCTAGTATTCATCGGGTGTGAGGGCGATCTGGCTGCGACATCTGTCACCCCATTGATCGCTAGGGTTGATTCGGCTGATCTGGCTGGCTAGGCGGGTGTCCCCCTTCCCTCACAGCTCCACACCGTCCCTCCCGAAGCCCAGCGCTCGGTCGCAGAGGATGACCCCCTCCGCCGGTCTAGGGTATATGACGTAGCTACTCCCCTGCTAGACTAAACCTCCAAGACCATTTGTAGGATCACGTAGGGAAGTCAAGCTCCAAGACTTCAGACACATCCAAGTAAGGCACTGCACGTGGCAGTCTGCCGTTCTTTTCCCATTTTAACAACAAAAAAAAAAACTTTTATTTAAGTTTAAGAAAATAACTGCAGATGCTGGTACAAATCGAAGGTATTTATTCACAAAATGCATGCTCTCATACAAAATAGAGGGGGAAAAAAGTATGGTAATTATATGTGTGCAGCTGACAAATAATGCGTTTCTACTGTAGAAAAAATAGAATGAAAGAGATTAAATAAAAGTATTTATTCACAAAATGCTGGAGATACTCACTAATGCAGCATCTCAGGAGAGAAGGACCCGAAACGTTACCCATTCCTTCTCTCCTGCATACTGCATCTCTCTACCATACTGCAGGGGAAAAAGTACTTTTATTTCATCTCTCATTCTCTTTTTTTCTGCAATAGAAATGACTTTTATTTGATGCTGGTTTAAACCGAAGGTAAACACAAAATGCAGGAGTAACTCAGCAGGTCAGGCAGCATCTCAGGAGAGAAGGAATGGGTGACGTTTTGGGTCCTTCTCTCCTGAGATGCTGCCTGACCTGCTGAGTTGTTACTCCAACATTTTGTGAATAAATACCTTCGATTTGTACCAGCATCTGAGACCATCATTTGTATCAGCATCATTTGTACCAGCAAATGAGAATGAAAGAAATTAAATTAAAGTATTTATTGACAAAATGCTGTAACTCCAACATTTTGCGTTTATCTTCGGTTTAAACCAGCATCAAATAAAGGTCATTTCTACTGCAGAAAAAAGAGAATGAGAGTACTTTTTTTCCTCCAGTATGGTAGAGAGATGTAGTATGCAGGAGAGAAGGAATGGGTAACATTTCGGGTCCTTCTCTCCTGAGATGCTGCCTGACCTGTATTACTGAGTTACTCCAGCATTTTGTGAATAAATACTTTTATTTAATCTCTTTCATTCTCTTTTTTCTGCAGTAGAAACGCAGTATTTAACCATATAACAACTACAGCACGGAAACAGGCCCGTTCGGCCCTACCAGTCCACGCCGACCACTCTCCCTGACCTAGTCTCATCTACCTGCACTCAGACCATAACCCTCTAATCCCCTCTTATCCATATACCTATCCAATTTACTCTTAAATAATAAAATTGAGCCTGCCTCCACCACTTCCACCGGAAGCCCATTCCATACAGCCACCACCCTCTGAGTAAAGAAGTTACCCCTCATGTTACCCCTAAACTTTTGTCCCTCAATTCTGAAGCTATGTCCCCTTGTTGGAATCTTCCCCACTCTCAAAGGGAAAAGCCTACCCACGTCAACTCTGTCCGTCCCTCTCAAAATTTAAAAACCTCTATCAAGTCCCCCCTCAACCTTCTACGCTCCAAAGAATAAAGACCCAACCTGCTCAACCTCGCTCTGTAGCTTAAGTGCTGAAACCCAGGCAACATTCTAGTAAATCTCCTCTGTACCCTCTCCATTTTGTCGACATCCTTCCTATAATTTGGCGACCAGAACTGCACACCATACTCCAGATTCGGCCTCACCAATGCCCTGTACAATTTTAACATTACATCCCAACTTCTATACTCGATGCTCTGATTTATAAAAGCAAGCATACCAAACGCCTTCTTCACCACCCTATCCACATGAGATTCCACCTTCAGGGAACAATGCACAGTTATTCCCAGATCCCTCTGTTCCACTGCATTCCTCAATTCCCTACCATTTACCCTGTACGTCCTATTTTGATTTGTCCTACCAAAATGCAGCACCTCACACTTATCAGCATTAAACTCCATCTGCCATCTTTCAGCCCACCCTTCCAAAAGGCCCAAGTCTCTCTGTAGACTTTGAAACTCTACTTCATTATTAACTACACCACCTATCTTAGTATCATCCGCATATTTACTAATCCAATTTGCCACACCATCATCCAGATCATTTATCCCAGATCAGCTGCACACATATAATTACCATACTTTTTTTCCCCCTCTATTTTTCTGGAGTAGAAATTACCTTCATTTGTCAACTGCGCACATAATTACCAAACTGCAGAAAAAAAAGAATGAAATAGATTAAATAAAAGTACCTTCATTAAGTAGTTAGATTAAAGAAAAGTCGGGTTTTTTTCTGACAGAACAGAAACAGGAACAGTAACAGAAAAAAGTAGTTTTTCCTACCATACTGCAGGAAAAAAAGTACTTTTATTTAATCTCTCATTCTCTTTTTTCTGCAGTAGAAATGACCTTTATTTGATGCTGGTTTAAACCGAAGATAAACACAAAACGTTGGAGCGACTCAGCGGGACAGGCAGCATCTCTGGAGAGAAGGTGTGGGTGACGGTTCGGGTTGAGACCCTTCAGACTGACATTCCAGCTTTTTGTGTCTATCCGCCATTTATTCAAAGTCCAGTCTGCACCAGTTAACTGGACCAGTTCCAATCCCTCTTCTTGCCCGCCCATCTTTGTATCCCGGAGCCGCCACTTGCAGCCGACCTGAGAGTGCTGGAGACATTACCCCTGTTCATCCTCCTAATGAGCCTTGCTCCCTCCTTGTTACGCTGACTGACGAGCCTTCGGGCGCCCCCTGATTTGTTCGGGCCTCTTTCTCACCTCTATTTTACATCCCTCCCCCCACTTTCACTGAAGAAGGGTTCCAACTCAAAACTTCACCTACTCTTTATCTCCAGACACCGAGTTACTCCAGCGATTTGTGTCTATCTTTGGTGTCAAATGGCATCTGCAGTTCCTTGCCACACAGTTGAAACCGCAGTCCCATAAAAATTAAGTTCAGACAGTAATGGTGGGGGGTGGGGGGAGGGGGTAAATTAAATAAGAGTGTATAGGCACTAAATGCTGGGGTAACTCAGTAGGTCAGGCATCTCTGCAGAACATGGATAGGCGATGTTTCATTCAGAATAAGGGTCATCTGAAAAGTCACCTAACTTTTTCCTCTAGAGACTATGCCTGACCTGCAGAGTTACTCCAGCATTTTGTCAATGTTTGATATAATCCAGCATCGGCAGTTCTTTGTTTCTACATTATAGATACAGGCGCCTACTTTTAGTGTCATCTGCAACCATGTTCTCAAGATCTGTCGCCATTTAATGAATTAGTCCTTGTCTCAGTCTTGTATGGACTGCAGCCTGCAAACAGAGATACTGCCTGTCCCGTTGAGGTACTCCAGCATTTTGTGCCTAATTTAAATGAATGTACCTTATTCTGAGACCATGCCCTCTGCCATCTTTCTCCAATGACAAGGCTTTCAACACAAATCCTTCTGAGATTCTTCCTTCCTGAACAATGGGAAATTCACTGGTACTTTGATTTGATCTCTGGAGATTGTTGGTGGGTGAATGGGTTGTGGCATTTGAAGATTCATTCGTTAACCTTGCTCTGTATGTGATGGAATTGGTAAACTATGTTGTATTGGATTCTGTTCTTTTGGGCTTGGCCCAGTCTGCTACAAATATCGCCTCTTATAGTCTTTGTATTGAGAGTCTAGTGAACCTCTGATCATCCCCCTCCCTCACACTGTGAACCTGGAATCAGAGAGACCTACAGCGTGGAAACAGACCTTTCCACCCAACTTTCCCATGCCTATCATCAGAGCCCATCTGCTCTAGTCCCACCTGTCCACATTTGACCCATACCACTCTAAACCTGTCCTATCCATGTACCTGTCAAAATTTACATAAATGTTTGTGATAGTACCTGCCTCTGGCAGCTCATTCTTATATCTACCACCCTCTGTGCTTATATTTTTAAAAAGTTGCCCCTCAGGTTTCCATTATCCCTTTCTCCACTCACCTTAAACTTATGTCCTCTGGTTCTCGATTTACCCTACTCTGGGTAAATGACTTTGTTCCACAGAGTCTGAAGAAGGGTCTCGACTCAAAACGTCACCCATTCCTTCTCTCCAGAGATGCTGCCTGTCTCGCTGAGTTACTCCAGCATTTTGTGTCTATCTTTGGTGTAAACTAGCATCTGCAGTTCCTTCGTACACAAGAGACTCTGTGCGTTTACCCAATCTATTCCCCTCATGATTTTGCACACCCCTATAAGGTCATAGTCATACCTCATCCTCCTGCGCTGCAAGGAATAAAGTCCTAGACTGCTCCACGTCTCCCAATAGATCAGGCCACCCGAGTCCTGGCATCATCCCTGTAAAAGGTGCATGGTAAATCACACACGCAACAAGGTCTTGGTCTGATGATATCTTAGTAATGTTTCTCCTATGTGCAATCAATGATATGTGGTTTTTAGTCCTGATTTGATGTCAAGAAATTTAAATGTACAGTACTCTGACCCCAGTGGCCTTTTCCCCCTAAAATAGCACTGAATTAACATTTCTCTCCAACATGCTGTGATATTGTTCACTTTATGAATTTTCTAATATAATTAGAATCTGTAATTGTAATAGTGATGGTGGCAGAATGGCTGCCTCACAGTGCCAGAGACCTGGGTTCAACCGTGACATAGGGCGCGGTCTGTGTAGAGTCTGTATGTTCTCCCTGTGACTGTGTGGGTTTTCTCTGGTTCTCCTGTTTCAATAGACAATAAACAATAGTTGCAGGAGTAGGCCATTCGGCCCTTCGAGCCAGCATCGCCATTCACTGCGATCATGACTGATTATCCACAATCAGTACCCCGTTCCTGTCTTCTCCCTATATCCCTTGACCCCTTTATCCTTAAGAGCTCTATCTAACTCTCTTGAAAGCATCCAGGGAATCGGCCTCCACTGTCTTCTGAAGCATAGAATTCCACAGTTTCACAACTCTGTTTTTTCTCATCTCCGTTCTAAATGGCCTTCCCCTTATTCTTAAACTGTGGCCCCTGGTTCTGCACTCCCCCAACATTGGGAACATGTTTCCTGCCTCTAGTGTGTCCAATACCTTAAACTTATGTTTCAATAAGATCCCCTCTCATCCTTCTAAATTCCAGTGTATGCATCCCAGTCGCTCCATTCTTTCAACATATGATAGTCCGACCATCCCGGGAAAAACCTTGTGAACCTACGCCACACTCCCTCGATAGCAAGAATATCCTTCCTTGAATTTGGAGACCAAAACTGCACACAATACTCCAGGTGTGGTCTCATCAGGGCCCTGTACAACTGCAGAAGGACCTCTTTGCTCCTCTTGTTATGAAGGCAAACATGCCATTCGCATTCTCAACTGCCTGCTGTTCACCGCCTGCTGTATCTGCATGTTTCCTCCCACATCCCAAAGATGTGCAGGTTTGTAGGTTAATTGGCTTCTGTAAATTGTCCCCAGTGTGCAGGATAGAACTAGTGTACAGTGATCGATGATCAATGGGCTCGGATTGATTCAGTGGGCCAAAGGGCCTGTTTCAATAGATTTTTTATATTGCCCAAAGCCCTTTTCATCAGTATTTTAACCAAGACATTTGTGTGTGTTTCGATTTCAATGATACAGGACTGTAGAAATTCATAGTTCAAGTTGTGTTTCTGAGGATCGATAGCGTATAAGGATGCTATTAGCTTGCGTAGTTGATTAGTGATATTGATATTTTGTTGTAGATGATTACAAATAACTTGTTGTTTTAGCTAATAGAAAACAAATGCCTATTTTAAATAGTAAGCAGTGAAATGGTTGCTGGTTTGGAGAAGCAGTGTTATCAGTGGTAAAGAATGTGTTTATTAGCTTGAGAGTGATTGAGAGTAGACAGATGCTAAAGGCTTCTTTTGTTCTTGAATGGATGCTTTGTTTCTATTATTAGCTCGGATATTGTTGTGTTCAGAAGCAAGGTCGTGCAGCTGCAGGATGGGGCGAATAGTGAGATAAGAGTGAGTTTTCTTTCTCAATAACAACTCCTTATGGGCATGTGTGTAAGTAGAAACGTTAGTTCCAATCTTTCCTTGGTGATGCGTTTCCCTGGAAGCATGTGACCTGCACTAATGAGTTAAGTTTTGTTTTCTCTGTAACAATGTGAATTGTATTAAGATTGTAATTGGTTGTTGATTTTTTTTCTATATGCAAAGTAATCAATCCTGGAAAAGCTGTTCTCTCTCCCTTGTGAGATTTCTTCAGACACTTGTATTGTATCTGGAAATGTTCACGGGAAGAACCCCAATGTGGAATAAAATCTGTTGTACTCATCCGGTATTCAGATTATTTATTATAATCCAGACTGAAGGTAAAGAACTCTGATTATCATTTTGGTGTCAGAAGTGGAATTTAAAAAGACAATACCAGGAGTTTGTGGTCAAAGAGCTGAGTTGTCTCGGACCCGGAGAGAGGAATTGGGCGCCCGATGTAAGTAGTTTTCACTACCTCGGTTTTTCTCTGATCTGCTTGTCTGATGACGAATTGGCCATTCGCTAACTCTTGTGTGACTAACTCTTGGGCAGCTTGCAGCCCAGCGGTATGAACATTGACCTCCAACTTTAGATAGTTCCTCTGTCCCTCTCTTCCCCTCCTCCTTCCCAGTTCTCCCTCTATCTTCCTGTCTCCACCTATATCCTTCCTTTTTCCCGCCCCCCCTGACATCAGTCCGAAGAAGGGTCTCGACCCAAAACGTCACCCATTCCTTCTCTCCTGAGATGCTGCCTGACCTGCTGAGTTACTCCAGCATTTTGTGAATAAATATCTTGATGAAATCAGGTCAGTCTGGCGAATACTGGAAGAGGCAGATATTTTGGTCAGTGATTGATATCACTGGGGGTCGACTAAGGTTGTACGATATTGATATCAATACCACTGGTCAGGTTTCAGTCCTGAGAGTGCAGACACTGGTCGGGTTTTAGGCCTGAGAGCGTGGGTTACACTCGCTGTAAGATTGGGTCTGGTTGTTGTGTGAAAGTGTTGTGAGGTTGTGTGAGCTTGTTGTGTGAAGTTGTTGTGGGAAGTAATAAGAATTTGTGACGTTTGGAACGTGACTGTGTACACTTTGTGCCATTTGCAACGCACTTTGTTGGTAAGCAACACAGTAAGCAAATCACATAAGTAAGCAAAATGGTTAATCTTTGGATACTACAACTGAATCAAACAGTGCTTTGCAAATCTTATGTGGATGAGATCCTGACAAATTGGATCAATTCAGACAATTATCAGGGGAGCACGGCTGAGTCCTACTGAAATTATATATGGCAGGAACTTGCTGGGACCATCTCCAATGACTGAGTCAGTGGCTGCGGTCGGACTGGGACCTCGAAAGGAGTAAAAGTGCGTTATCAGATCCTTTGAGTAACCAGTCTCAGGGAGGATGAGGTCTGTAGAAATATTTTGTGAATCGGTCAGTGCAGACTATGTTAAACTAGTTTCCCTCCTGGAGGGGAAAGGGGGGAGGGGGGGGGCATGTGTTACTTAGACCCTGGAAAACGTACAGATTAACAGACAGTTATCAGCTTGTGACCAAGAGATTAGGAGATGAAGCATGGCCAGTGTGGTGGAAGCATGGAATGTAAAAGACGAAGGCAAAGCAAGTTTATTTTTTATAGTGCATTCCAGCAACAAGGCAATTTAAAGTGCTTTACATAAAACAAAAAAGCGCAGGAAGCTGAAATAGAATAAGAAGGCATATTGAGCATTTTCTCTGCTCGGCGGGGGCTTCAATGTCGGGAGCCATGACCGCCCCGACGTGCAGCAGCAGCTGCAGCGGCAGCGTGTTCGCCCGCCCCGGATCGCGGGGCTTGGGTCGGCCCACTGCGGACCTTTCACCATCTGGCGCGGCCTGGAACGTGGTAACGACACCAGCCTGGCCGCGGGCGAAGACGGCAGGGGAAGGGAAAAGACATTCTGGCCTTCCATCACAGTGAGGAGGGGACTGGAGGAGACTCACTGTGATGGATGTTTCTATTTTTTGTGTGTTGGTTGGGGTTGTGTAATTTGCTTATTTTATTGCTTTTATTGTTGGACTGTGGGTGACTAAATTTTGTCCAAAAAACTTGTTTTTTGGATGACAAATAAAGATATCCTGAATCTTGAATCTTGAATCTTGAAAGGTTGGGATGTATTATCAGCGGATGTGGCATGAAGATCAGGAGGGGAAAAAATGTAGTTGGCCAACAGAATTGTAAACGATTGGTAATGCAAAAAAGGGAACCTAAGAGAAATAACCCCGAGGACACCTTGCCTGGCACGGCGACCCCGTTTGTAGAAGAGGGGGATGAGGAGTAAATCGGGAATGTTGTAGGCCACCTCCCCCATATACCCCAGCCACCTGTCCCCAAGAGCAGGAACTGCCCCACTAAAATCCCATGTGGGGGGGGGGGGGGGGTGGCATTGGCACCCCCACAGGCAAGGGCATCCCCAGAGGAAGATGATACCGATAACGACTGGGAAACTGAAAAGGCGGACGAAAGGAGGGGAACGACTGAGGCAGAAGAGGAAGTCAAAGTCAAAGTCAAAGTCAATTTTATTGTCAATCCTCAGCCACTTTACACAGACAGAAAATCGAAATACCGTTTCCCACAATCCCGAGGAACAAAATGCATAAAACTAAGTTAAAATTAAAAAGGCACAGCAAACAACAATCAACATAAAATATAAAATATAGTCACTTCAAATGCGTTTTTAAAAAAAGTGTCTGGTGCTGGATGTGCGTGCGTGTGGGGTGTTAAAGTCCAGGTCCAATGGGGGCAGGGGAGAGAGGAGGAAGGGAGGGGAGAGAGTTCAGCATCCTGACAGCCTGGTGGAAAAAACTGTTCTTTAGTCGGGTGGTGCTCGACCTCAGGCTGCGAAACCTTCTCCTTGAAGGCAGGAGGGTGAAGAGGCTGTTGGAGGGGTGGGAGGGGTCACCCACAATGCTCAATGCTTTGCGGGTGAGGCGGGTGTTGTAAAGGACCAGGAGTGTTGGGAGTGAGGCGCCAGTGATCCTCTCAGCAGTGTTCACTATGCGCTGCAGGGTCTTGCGGCTGGAGGCTGTGCAGCTGCCGAACCGCACAGTGATGCAGCTGCTGAGGATGCTCTCGATGGCGCCTCGGTAAAAAGTGTACATGATGGGTGTGGGCGCTCCCGCTCTCTTCAGTTTGCGGAGGAAGTAGAGGCGCTGCTGGGCTTTCTTGGCGATGGACGTGATGTTGTTGCTCCAGGAGAGATCCTCGGTGATGTTCACCCCCAGGAATTTGGTGCTGCTCACCTGCTCCACAGCAGCACCATTGATGGTCAGTGGGTGGGGGTGTTGGGTGTGCGTTCTCCTGAAGTAGACAACAATCTCCTTTGTTTTCTCCACATTCAGGAAGAGATTGTTGTCTGTGCACCACGCGGCCAGCTGGTCCACCTCCTTCCTGTAGTGGGTCTCGTCGTTGTTGCTGATAAGACCCACCACTGTTGTGTCATCCGCAAACTTGACGAAGTGGTTGGAGCTGTAGGTGGGTGTGCAGTCGTGGGTCAGCAAGGTGAAGAGCAGGGGGCTTAGCACACATCCTTGTGGGGCACCCGTACTCAGCGTGATGGTGTCCGATGTGTTGCTGCCGACCCGTACAGACTGGGGTCTGGCAGTGAGGAAGTCCAGCAGCCAGTTGCAGAGAAGGGGGCTGAGGCCCAGATTTGTTAGTTTACAAACCAGCTGCTGGGGGATGATGGTGTTGAATGCTGAGCTAAAGGAGCAGCAGGAATTGAATTCATCAGTGAGAGAGTGAAACTAAAGAGCAAAGGAAACGTGAGGCTGAGAACCAGCAGGAAACGAAAAAGATAATGCTACTGAGAGCAATGCCAAATCCATTAGCCTGACAGAATGGGGCGCAGGCACTGATGCATGTATACACCCTGTGGAAGCTGCAGGAAATGATCATACTCTCTAAGAATGCCCCAGGCTGCGTTTGGATTTGTGAATTGTGTAAGATCAACATTAACCACGTACGAAGCAGTTGCAAGAGATGTGGTCTCTCTAACGTCTGCTATCCTGAACCCGACCGAGGGGGTACGATGGAAAACGCTTTGGGAACCACACCAGCCCGACCACTCCAAAACAGATGAGGGTTTTTCTGGGCTTGGTTAATTTCTGCCAGAGTGGATCCCCGAGGTAGCAGCGAACACTAAATCACTGTCGCCCTTGCCTCCCTCCAAACAAGGCACCGCAGCAATTCACTCTCTCACCCCAACAAGAAGCAGCATTCTGCAACCTAAAACTGTGCACCAGACTGCACCAGACAATGGACATCCTTTATACGATTGCCCCTTCAGCTTTATGTGAAAACCTATTCCAAGCCCTCACTCACCCTCCCGACACAACTGGCCATTATCAAGTGCAATGCCCATATGGGTAGCCGCGACTAAAATTCCCAGGGAAATGCCCTTGCTGACATCACTGCCTGCACAGCAGCTTGCGAATCCTGCACTATGGTCCCCACAGAACCAAAGATTCTCATGAGCAGAACGGCCTTGCCAGACACGGGTGATGTAGGGGTTAATGCAGGGGGATGCCTCTGCCGCACGCGTGATCTTGGAAAGGAGAGGACTGTGCCATTGACTCCTTGACGGGGCTCTGTCTCACCCCTCTTGGACAAATTTGTGTATCTGATGCTTTTCTACCTGTTCTTTTAAACTATATACACTTCCTTACGCATGCTGGTAAGGACAGTATGGTCAGGATGGCAAAAGAAATATGGTGGTATCCCAAAATTCACCAGGAGGCATTAAAACAAGCCTCGGATTTTGAAATTTGCAGACGAAATAATCCCAGATAGACAGTAAAATGTCCAAAGGGAATGATCCCCATACCAGACCGACCCTTTGAGAGTATATAAGTAGACCTTATAGAGTTGCCACGGGCACATTATGATTAAGAGTGGAAGATATTTTGACCTCCACGCCCTCAGTGATCAATGAGTTATTTTTGCACAGCAATTAACCCATGCTTTACCAGCCCTGCATTCCCAGGTACAAGAGGCACAGAAGTTACATAAGGGAACGAGTCCATAATACCAGGAGACCACGTGCAGAAATCTCTCCTCAGAATAGACGAGGTTAACTTATAATGAAAGTGCACCTGGTTATCATCTGTCTTAAGGTCTTGTTGATTCCAGGTTTGATGGAGGGAAGAATGTGCAGGCCGGACCAACCTAACCACGTTCACCACCTGTGCCAAGGAGACGTACTCCAATGCAATGATGATAACCCGGAGGGATTTGGAGAATGGAAAGCCAGCCGACTGAAGGCCTGTGTCGGATTTTTGAGGCCTCCTCACTTTTCGTGACTGTTGAAGGACTGCCATCGTAACATATTACTCTGTTATTGGACTAAATGTAAATTTGATTATGTATGTGAAAGTGCTAGAGGTAGATTTCCCAAAGAACTATGTCGGGTCTCTCCACTACAGAGACGTAAACATGATCTCCATTTTCTTGGCAATATGACAATACCCTATCAATACCCTGTCCCTCCAAGGTGTCTCGTTAAAGGTTGGTGACTAAAGCTGTTTCGGAAGAATTTTGTTCAAAGTGGAAAGATCCCACATCTCTGGGAACACATGGGAGCTCTGTGGGATACAGATGGGCAAGCTTCTTTAGTCTAGTCTTCACTGGAGGTTATTTGGCTGCCAATAATCGCAATTACCTCATTTGTGGTCTTACTATCTTGGGTAATGCAACCACGGGGGCCCTCGACATGATTACCCAGGGACTGACTGAACTTTGGCTCTTTACTATGTAGAACAGATACGCCCTAGATTATTTGTTGACTCAGGAAGGTGGTGTCTGTGCTATAGTGAAAGGCAGATGTATGATGGAAGTTAAAGATCAGACAGAGAATATTACTCGTTTCATCACAAAGATAAGGGAGCAAATGGATAACATGAAGGAGTCGAATAGTTGGGGTTTCGGAGGCTGGTCGGGCAAGTTGATTAATATGGCATTGTATCTGAGAATTTTAATTGTTGTATTTTATCTGGGAATTGTAATTGTTGTAGGGTTGGCTATTTGGAAATGTGTCTTGAGAAGAATGCAGATGGAGTTAGAGAGTATTGGTACTTCGGGAATGTTAGTGGTAAGATAGATGGAATTGTGTGATAAGGAGGATGAGGATGTTGACAGGGTGAAGGAAGAGTTTGAACGACACGGAAGGTTATTAGTAGAGCCAGGATGTTTAGGCGCTAAAAATCTCTGAAATAGGCATGCAAATAGGCATAATAAAATTACAAAAAAGGCACAAAAAAGGCATTTATTGACAAAAAAAGGCATGTATTTCCACCACCAAAATATGGTTAAAATGATAATATAAAGGTATACTACATTAAATGACCAAAGTTGCCTGTTTGCACATAATTATTGGTATTTTTTTCAAATTATCTGGTGTCTATGCCGTCTGTCAGACAGAATATGCCTCAGTTGTGAAAAACATCTTTCTACCCCAGCTGAGGTCACTGGTGCATAGCCGAAACAAGCAACAGACTATATTCATGTCGATATCTTGGGCATAACAACGACCTTTGAGAACTTTAGCTATGGTTTGTATTTCTTCAAGATCTTTGTTACCTAAAATCACTCTCTCACATTTTCCTTGTACGTCTTTACTTACATTGCCAGGAACTTTACGAATATCGTCAGTTACTTTGTTGAAAACCTGCAAGTTATTCACTAATATTTCGTTACGTTTCTCAAGGGAAGTGATAGCTTGTGGGAAGTTTGCAAAATTGGAAACAATAAACACAAGATTGCGGTGGAGGGACTTTTTCTGCATGATTTCACTGACGATCCAGACTGCAGCAGATTCTACTTCTTCAAAACAGTTGACGATTTCTTTTATCTTTTCAAAATTTGCAGCATAGTAGAGTACAGCAGAGAGCCATGTACCCCACCTAGTCAAAATGGGCTGAGGAGGTAGTGGAATCTAGGGGGGCCATTTCCTTGAACAACTGCTTTGAGGAAGATTCTCTTGACATTGGAAACTAGGCGATCGACATTAGGAAACAAGCTACATATGTGCTCGGCAATTCTATGGAGTCCGTGAGCTAAGCATGTCAAATGCAACATTTTGGGGAATAAAAGCTTAAGAGCACGAGCAGCTTTTTTCATGTACAGAGCTGCATTAGTCACTAACAGAAGAACATTCTTGTGTTTTATACCTTCTGGACAAAGTACAACAAGTGAAAATGTTAACAGCTGAGCAATAGTTGAGCTGTTTGACCTCTCCAATACTTCCGATGTCAACAAATACTCTTTTTAATGGTTGACCTGCCTCCAGTGTACCGATGACCACATTGAGATCCATATTTTGTTGCACGCAACTTCGTCTCTAATTTTCTGCACAACAATGTTAAAGTTGCCATCAACATAATTTTTTCCGTAATGATGACTAGCTCAGTATATGTTCCTCTGTGTATTTCTCTAAAAAACCTCTGAGAGATTTGTTTTCCAATTTCCACGGTGGAATTCGAGCATCAATGAATGCCTTGCACAGATCACTTGAAAACTCAGATTTGCGACTGGAGCCAGCAGTAAATGTAGTGAGGAGACAAGCTTGCGTATTTCCCACCTTCAGTTTCTCTGCCGCCGACTTGTGTTTAGCTGTCTGTACATGCTGGGAGATTAAATATTTCTTCTCACGATTCACTGCTTTCTCACATGCTTTGCAAAACAGCACACAGTTGGCTGTGGAGAATATATCACTCCCGTACACTTTCATCAAATTGTTCAGTTTTATACAAGGCATGGACTTGATTTTAGGCATTTTGGTGCTTGCAGGGGTAGACCCTACAGGAGCAGGGATACAGACCTCTACAGGTAGGCCAAGTACAAGCTGAGAAGAGGAATCAGAGCTGCCAAGGAAAGGTACTCCGAGAAGTTGAGGAGCAAGTTCTCAGCTAATGACTCTTCAGTTTGGAAGGGCTTGCATGAAATCACAAGCTACAAGAGGAAACCCCCCCCGCTCCTTGGACAATCGTCAGCTGACCAACGATCTGAACGAGTTCTACTGCAGGTTCGATAAACAGAAACCTAACCCCTTCCCAACCAACACTTCACACCTACTCACAGCCTGATTCCAGTTTGAAAAGACTGGACCCTTCCCCACCCTCCCCTCTCCAATCACCACTTATCACCCACTTACAGCCTGACTGCAAAAGACTGGGACCCTGTCCACTACCCACGAATCAACGACCGACGGTGGCGCCCCCGGTTTCGCCCTGGTGGTGGAAATATTCTTGTAAGTTACGTTAACACGGCAAAAAAAAAGACTGATTTAGGCACTCGATCGTGAAAAAGGCATTATCTTGCTGAAATCAACAAAAAAGGCATAAAAAGGCACTTATGGCAAAATCCTGGCTCTAGTTATTCGATCAGGGGGTAGAGATGAAGTGGAAGATGAAGTGGTTTTGAGGATGACCAACTTAAGGTGTAGTGGGATAGGTGGCCTTTGGAGGGCGAGACCAGGAGGATGGTGCATGTGTGGAGTTTTGGAACTGAAAGGGTTACGGTGATGCAGGCAAGAAGCAGTTCATGTAAGAGATATTGTGAGGTGTTGCATTTTGGGAAGTCGAACAATAGACAATAGACAATAGACGCAGGAGGAGGCCATTTGGCCCTTCGAGCCGGCACCACCATTTATTGTGATCATGGCTGATCATTCTCAATCAGTACCCCGTTTCTGTCTTCTCCCCATACCCCTTGACTCCGCTATCCTTGAGCTCTATCTAGCTCTCTCTTGAATGCATTAAACTGTGGCCCCTGGTTCTGGACTCCCCCAACATTGGGAACATTCCTTCTCTCCTGAGATGCTGCCTGACCTGCTGAGTTACTCCAGCATTTTGTGAATAAATCGATTGGGAACTTGTTTCCTGCCTCTAACGTGTCCAACCCCTTAATAATCTTATATGTTTCGATAAGATCCCCTCTCATCCTTCTAAATTCCAGTGTATACAAGCCTAGCCGCTCCAGTCTTTCAACATACGACAGTCCCGCCATTCCGGGAATTAACCTAGTAAACCTACGCTGCACGCCCTCAACAGCAAGAATATCCTTCCTCAAATTTGGAGACCAAAACTGCACACAGTCCTCCAGGTGCGGTCTCACTAGGGCCCTGTACAACTGCAGAAGGATCTCTTTGCTCCTATACTCAACTCCTCTTGTTATGAAGGCCAACATTCCATTGGTTTTCTTCACTGCCTGCTGTACCTGCATGCTTCCTTTCAGTGACTGTTGCACTACCAAGATCTTGAGGTCAAGATCTCAATGTACGTCCCCTCATAGCATCTTCCTCACAGCTCACACTACCACCCAGCTTTGTATCATCTGCAAATTTGCTAATGATACTTTCAATCAAGGGTAGGACCTAAACAGTGAATGGCAGGCCTCTGGGTAGTGTTGTAGAGCAGAGGGATCTAGCAGTACAGGTGCATGGTTCCTTGAATGTCGAGTCGCAAGTAGATAAGGTGGTCAAAATAGCTTTTAGCATTTTGGCTTTCATCAGTCAGAGTATTGAATATAGAAGTGTAGGAAAATTTGACATGTAATAAGATCTGCAACTGAGTTATCCTGAAGAAACCCAATTAATCTGTGTTGGTGAGCAGTTGGGGGCCATAGCAGGAGCGTTCTCGTTGCGGTCCCTGTCAGATTCTACAAGTATCTGCGAATCCTGCTACCACACCACTCACTGTATCCATCGCCACTAACTACTATTGCCCAATCCAGAGGCAATGTTACCTCAAGAACTAGACAGAAGGTCCTTTTCAGGACTAGCAATCACAGTTCTATCTTTCAGTGTTGAAGGAATTTCAGCAGCTAAACAGGAGCTACTAGGTTACATCTATGTCAGAAATCAGCGCCAAGCTCTGTTTGCAAGAGACACATCGAGGCCCAGATGACGTCTGGCCCCATATTCCTGGCATGAGATTGGTGGTTGAAAGGCCACTTGAACAGTATGGAAGAGCAATTTTTGTCAAATTGGGCATCGCAGTCTGTTCTACATCTATATTTGCTGAGAATGATCTTGAAGTATTGACAGGGAGACATTTCGATCACCTCTATCTACAAACCACCCACTCAGGTGTTTCATATGTCTCCTGATGGAGTTAGTAAGTGAGGAAACAAAACCTTAATCGGAGACTTTAATTGCCACAGTAATCGATGGGGTTATCAAGATACAGACGAGAATGGAGAGCTGTTGGAAAACTGGATGGATTCACATAACCTCCATCTCATCCATGACCCTAAGCTTCCATGGTCATTCAACAGTTCAACAGAGCTTTATTTGTCATTCGGTACCGAGGTACCGAACGAAACTACATAGCAGTCACACAAAAAAAAGAACACAAGACACATGACCCCAACACAAACATCCATCACAGTGACTCCAAACACCCCCTCACTGTGATGGAGGCAACAAAACTTCCACTCTCTTCCCCACGCCCACGGACAGACAGCTCGTCCCCGACCGACCCGCACAGTCCCCGCAAGGGGATGGAAGTCCCCGCGGCCGAGTCGCACCGGGCGCTGAAACGTCTCGCGGCTGAGCCGGGCGATGGAAGGCCCCGTGGCCGAGCCGTACGCAGCTAAGTCCCGCGGCCGAGCCGCACCGGGCGATGGAAGGCCCCGTGGCCGAGCCGCACCGGGCGATGGAAGGCCCCGTGTTCATTCTTACATTGAATAGAAATCGTGATGAGTGAGGATATTTTACCTTCAGTGTTTATAACATATGCATCCTCAATAATAGCAATGGTGTTAACTTTAATTATCAGCTCCTTTTCAATAGTTGGCAAGTCAGAGAAATCATTCAATTTCATAAGGCTGGGGTCATATACGATCTGTTGCATCTCCAATGTGTCTGCACTCCTGGCCCCAATGGCAATGGGCACAATACCAGCCTGTCTCACTGCCTCCGCTGCCGGCCCAACATTGTCCCTTGATCTCCCGGCAGTGACGAGCACCTCACCTCGCACTCAGCACTCTATAATCTCATTTAATGTGCATTCAATAATTTACCTGCTCTCATTGATGGTTTTAAATTCAGTTTACATGCATTAAACTCTAGGTTAAATGCTTTACCTTTCCCTGTTACATGCTTTAATCCCCTGCCTATATATATTGCACTGTCTAATTGTATTGTACTGTATCATATTGTACTGCAGTGTCATCGCCTGCCTATATGTTTTGCATTTGTATTGCACTGTGGCCCCGGAGGCACTCTGTTTCGTCCCATTCATTACATGATCTGTAAGGAGTGGAATGACAAATAAACTATCTATGTAAAATAAATGAAGAGGTCTGTCAACATACCCGAGCCCGTCCTATGCTATGCTCTCCTACGCTACGCTCTCCTACGCTACCCTACCCTACGCTACGCTATGCTATCCGATGCTACGCTACGACACTTGAAACACTTGATAGTCTTTCCACACCCCTCCACTGAGCTATTTGGAGTTACACCTGCATTTAATCTGCTCCCCTAGTCTATTACTTGGTATAAATACCTGAGATCATCACCAATTGGGTGCAGACTAATTGGTTCTGTTCTGATGGTTTGATAGCAGTTCTGATGGTTTGATAGCAGTTCTGATGGTTTGATAGCAGTTCTGATGGTTTGATAGCAGTTCTGATGGTTTGATAGCAGTTCTGATGGTTTGATAGCAGTTCTGATGGTTTGATAGCAGTTCTGATGGTTTGATAGCAGTTCTGAGTTCTGTTGGTTCCAGGTCTATATCTTTCCGTTCCATTTGCTTTTGGATTTTGGGTTTTCAGTACTTCTGGGTGAGCCTGCATTCGAGTCCTTTCCATTTCTGAGTTTGCTGACATGTGGTCACAGGGAGAATGTGCAAACTCCATACAGATAGCACCCGTAGTCAGGATTAAACCAGGATCTCTCGTGCTGTAGGCAGCAACTCTACCACTGTGCTGTCTGGTGCCTTTGACATCCAAGCTGAGCTCATCTCGTGTCCTAGTTTCCTTTATCGGGGGTGCTGTACGATGGCTGCCTCGCCTGCAGTCTGTCTGTCATTTGAACTTATTTTGTTATTTTGGATAAGTTTTAAAAGTTTGTGTAAATGTTCTGGGGATTGTTTTGTGGATGGGGGTGGGGGTGGGGGTGGGGGTGGGGGTGGGGAGAAACTTTTTTTCAATCTCAATCTCTTACCTTGCCGGAGATGCGAATGTTTTGCAGACCGTATCTCTGGTCGCTCTGTGGCCTAACATCGTGGAGCTGGAGGCCTTGCCTGGGACTGACTTTGAGCTCCACCGTGGGGCCGTGGACTTGCCATCCGAGTGTGCGATCCCTTGCCTGGGATTGATGCTCCAACCACGGCCTGCGGACTTTAACATCGTGGAGCTCGAAAACTTGGGTTTAGACCTCAAACCCACACGACGTTCGACTGGCCCCGACCTAGGGTAAATCGCCCGGCACGGGGGTGCTGAGATCCCCCTGATGCAGGAGCTTGATCGCCCCGACGAGGAAGGCCAGCCGCCGGCTACGGGACTAAGATCGTCCTGTAAACGGAAGGTGAGAGGCCCCTGACCGCTGGAGAACAAAAGGGAGAGATGAAGTTTTTTTGCCTTCCATCACAGGGGGATGTGGAGGAGTCACTGGTGGATGTTCATGTTAAAATGTATTTTGCGTGTCCTGTTGCTTTTTATTGTTATGACTGCAAGCCTCTCTTTTAAGGACAGTACATATCCAGATCCATAGAAACGGAGGCCAAGACAGAATTTCAGTGCTTTTACTCGGCACCCATGGCTGAAGCTTCAACTTCCATCTTCTCCCCTCTCCCATCGGGCAAAAGGTATCGAAGTGTGAAAACGCACACCTCGAGATTTAAGGACAGTTTCTTCCCAGCTCCTAGAAGTGTGAGTGCATTTTGGGAGGTTATACAAGGGCGTAACCTGCCGTATCTTAACGTAACCTGCCGTATCTTAACGTAACCTGTCGTAACGTATCGTATCGTAACGTAACCTGTCAAATCTTAATGTAACCTGTCATATCTTAATATAACCTGTGGTAACATAACGTAACCTGTCGTATCGTATCGTAACCTGTCGTATCCTGTTGTAACGTAACCTGTCATAACGTAACCTGTCGTAACGTATCGTATCGTAACGTAGTGTAACGTAACCTATCGTACCTTAATGTAACTTGTCTTATCTTAATGTAACCTGTCGTATCGTAACATAACCTGTCATAACGTAACCTGTCATATCTTAACGTAACCTGTCGTATCTTAACGTAACCTGTCGTATCTTAACGTAACCTGTCGTATCTTAACGTAACCTGTCGTATCTTAATGTAACGTGTCGTATCTTAATGTAACCTGTCGTATCTTAATGTAACCTGTCGTATCTTAATGTAACCTGTCGTAATGTAACCTGTTGTATCTTAATGTAACCTGTCGTATCTTAATGTAACCTGTCGTATCGTAATGTAACCTGTCGTATCTTAATGTAACCTGTCGTAATGTAACCTGTCGTATCTTAATGTAACCTGTCGTATCTTAAGGTAACCTGTCGTATCTTAATGTAACCTTTCGTATCTTAATGTAACCTGTCGTATCTTAATGTAACCTGTCGTATCTTAATGTAACCTGTCGTATCTTAATGAGAACAGTCGTATCTTAATGTAAACAGTCGTATCGTAACCTTTCGTATCTTAATTTAACCTGTCGTATCTTAATGAGAACAGTCGTATCTTAACGTAAACAGTCGTATCGTAACGTAACCTGTCGTATCGTAACGTAACCTGTCGTATCGTAACGTAACCTGTCATATCATAACATATCGTAACGTAACCTGTCGTGTCTTAAGGTAACCTGTCGTGTCTTAACTTAACCTGTCATGTCTTAACGTAACCTGTCGTGTCTTAACGTAACCTGTCGTGTCTTAACGTAACCTGTCGTGTCTTAACGTAACCTGTCGTGTCTTAATGTAACCTGTCGTGCCTTAATGTAACCTGTCGTAATGTTACCTGTCGTATCTTAATGTAACCTGTCGTATCTTAATGTAACCTGTCGTATCTTAATGTAACCTGTCGTATCTTAATGTAACCTTTCGTATCTTAATGTAACCTGTCGCATCTTAATGTAACCTGTCGCATCTTAATGTAACCTGTCGTATCTTAATGTAACCTGTCGCATCTTAATGTAACCTGTCGTATCTTAATGTAACCTGTCGTAATGTAACCTGTCGCATCTTAATGTAACCTGTCGCATCTTAATGTAACCTGTCGTATCTTAATGTAACCTGTCGTAATGTAACCTGTCGTATCTTAATGTAACCTGTCGTTTCTTAATGTAACCTGTCGTATCTTAATGTAACCTGTCGCATCTTAATGTAACCTGTCGCATCTTAATGTAACCTGTCGTATCTTAATGTAACCTGTCGTATCTTAATGTAACCTGTCGTATCTTAATGAGAACAGTCGTATCTTAATGTAAACAGTCGCAACGTAACCTGTCATATCATAACGTAACCTGTCGTATCTTAATGTAACCTGTTGTATCTTAATGTAAATAGTCGTATCTTAATTTAAACAGTCGTAAAAACCTGTCGTATCGTAACGTAACCTGTCGTATCCTGTCGTAACGTAACCTTTCATAATATATCGTATCGTATCGTAACGTAACGTAACATAACGTAACCTGTCGTATCGTATCGTAACCTTTCGTATCTTAATGTAACCTGTCGTATCTTAATGAGAACAGTCGTATCTTAATGTAAACAGTCGTAACGTAACCTGTCATATCATAACGTAACCTGTCGTATCATAACGTAACCTGTCGTATCATAACGTATCGTAACGTAACCTGTCGTATCGTAACGTAACGTGTCGTGTCTTAAGGTAACCTGTCGTGTCTTAACGTAACCTGTCGTGTCTTAACGTAACCTGTCGTGTCTTAACGTAACCTGTCGTTTCTTAATGTAACCTGTCGTATCTTAATGTAACCTGTCGTATCTTAATGTAACCTGTCGTATCTTAATGTAACCTGTCGTATCTTAATGTAAACAGTCGCAACGTAACCTGTCATATCATAACGTAACCTGTCGTATCTTAATGTAACCTGTCGTATCTTAATGTAAATAGTCGTATCTTAATTTAAACAGTCGTAACAACCTGTCGTATCGTAACGTAACCTGTCGTATCCTGTCGTAACGTAACCTTTCATAATATATCGTATCGTATCGTAACGTAACGTAACATAACGTAGCCTGTCGTATCGTATCTTAATGTAACCTGTCGTATCTTAATGAGAACAGTTGTATCTTAATGTAAACAGTCGTAACGTAACCTGTCGTATCATAACGTAACCTGTCGTATCATAACGTAACCTGTCGTATCATAACGTATCGTAACATAACCTGTCGTATCGTAACGCAACCTGTCATGTCTTAAGGTAACCTGTCGTGTCTTAACGTAACCTGTCGTGTCTTAACGTAACCTGTCGTGTCTTAACGTAACCTGTCGTGTCTTAATGTAACCTGTCGTCTCTTAATGTAACCTGTCGTATCTTAATGTAACCTGTCGTATCTTAATGTAACCTGTCGTATCTTAATGTAACCTGTCGTATCTTAATGTAACCTGTCGGATCTTAATGAGAACAGTCGTATCTTAATGTAAACAGTCGTAACATAACCTGTCGTATCATAACGTAACCTGTCGTATCTTAATGTAACCTGTCGTATCTTAATGTAACCTGTCGTATCTTAATGTAACCTGTCGTATCTTAATGAGAACAGTCGTATCTTAATGTAACCTGTCATATCTTAATGAGAACAGTCGTATCTTAATGTAAACAGTCGTAATGTAACGTGTCGTATCGTAACATAACCTGTCGTATCATAACGTATCGTAACGTAACCTGTCGTGTCTTAATGAGAACAGTCGTATCTTAATGTAAACAGTCGTAACGTAACCTGTCGTATCATAACGTAACCTGTCGTATCATAACGTAACCTGTCGTATCTTAAAGTAACCTGTCGTGTCTTAACGTAACCTGTCGTGTCTTAACGTAACCTGTCGTGTCTTAACGTAACCTGTCGTGTCTTAACGTAACCTGTCGTGTCTTAATGTAACCTGTCGTATCTTAATGTAACCTGTCGTATCTTAATGTGACCTATCGTATCTTAATGTAACCTGTCGTATCTTAATGTAACCTGTCGTAATGTAACCTGTCGTATCTTAATGTAACCTGTCGTATCTTAATGTAACCTGTCGTATCTTAATGTAACCTGTCGTATCTTAATGTAACCTGTCGTATCTTAATGTAACCTGTCGTATCTTAATGTAACCTGTCGTATCTTAATGAGAACAGTCGTATCTTAATGTAAACAGTCGCAACGTAACCTGTCGTATCGTAACATAACCTGTCGTATCCTGTCGTAACGTAACCTTTCATAATATATCGTATCGTATCGTAACGTAACGTAACGTAACATAACGTAACCTGTCGTATCGTATCGTAACCTTTCGTATCGTAATGTAACCTGTCGTATCTTAATGAGAACAGTCGTATCTTAATGTAAACAGTCGTAACATAACCTGTCGTATCATAACGTAACCTGTCATATCATAACGTATCGTTACGTAACCTGTCGTATCGTAACGTAACCTGTCGTGTCTTAAGGTAACCTGTCGTGTCTTAAGGTAACCTGTCGTGTCTTAACGTAACCTGTCGTGTCTTAACGTAACCTGTCGTGTCTTAACGTAACCTGTCGTGTCTTAACGTAACCTGTCGTGTCTTAACGTAACCTGTCGTGTCTTAACGTAACCTGTCCTGTCTTAATGTAACCTGTCGTGTCTTAATGTAACCTGTCGTGTCTTAATGTAACCTGTCGTATCTTAATGTAACCTGTCGTGTCTTAATGTAACCTGTCGTCTCTTAATGTAACCTGTCGTATCTTAATGTAACCTGTCGTATCTTAATGTAACCTGTCGTATCTTAATGTAACCTTTCGTATCTTAATGTAACCTGTCGTATCTTAATGTAACCTGTCGTATCTTAATGAGAACAGTCGTATCTTAATGTAACCTGTCATATCTTAATGTAACCTGTCGTATCTTAATGTAACCGGTCGCATCTTAATGTAACCTGTCGTATCTTAATGTAACCTGTCGTATCTTAATGTAACCTGTCGTATCTTAATGTAACCTGTCGGATCTTAATGTAACCTGTCGGATCTTAATGTAACCTGTCGTATCTTAATGTTACCTGTCGTATCTTAATGTAACCTGTCGTCTCTTAATGTAACCTGTCGTATCTTAATGTAACCGGTCGCATCTTAAGGTAACCTGTCGTATCTTAATGTAACCTGTCGTATCTTAATGTAACCTGTCGTGTCTTAATGTAACCTGTCGTCTCTTAATGTAACCTGTCGTATCTTAATGTAACCTGTCGTATCTTAATGTAACCTGTCGTATCTTAATGTAACCTTTCGTATCTTAATGTAACCTGTCGTATCTTAATGAGAACAGTCGTATCTTAATGTAACCTGTCATATCTTAATGTAACCTGTCGTATCTTAATGTAACCGGTCGCATCTTAATGTAACCTGTCGTATCTTAATGTAACCTGTCGTATCTTAATGTAACCTGTCGTTTCTTAATGTAACCTGTCGGATCTTAATGTAACCTGTCGTATCTTAATGTTACATGTCGTATCTTAATGTAACCTGTCGTCTCTTAATGTAACCTGTCGTATCTTAAGGTAACCTGTCGTATCTTAATGTAACCTGTCGTATCTTAATGTAACCTGTCGGATCTTAATGTAACCTGTCGGATCTTAATGTAACCTGTCGTATCTTAATGAGAATAGTCGTATCTTAATGTAAACAGTCGTAACGTAACCTGTCGTATCATAACGTAACCTGTCGTATCTTAATGTAACCTGTCGTATCTTAATGTAACCTGTCGTATCTTAATATAACCTGTCGTATCTTAATGAGAACAGTCGTATCTTAATGTAACCTGTCGTATCTTAATGAGAACAGTCGTATCTTAATGTAAACAGTCGCAATGTAACCTGTCGTATCGTAACGTAACCTGTCGTATCCTGTCGTATCCTGTCGTAACGTAACCTTTCATAATATATCGTATCGTATCGTAACGTAATGTAACCTGTCATATCGTATCGTAACCTTTCGTATCGTAATGTAACCTGTCGTATCTTAATGAGAACAGTCGTATCTTAATGTAAACAGTCGTAACATAACCTGTCGTATCATAACGTAACCTGTCATATCATAACGTATCGTTACGTAACCTGTCGTATCGTAACGTAACCTGTCGTGTCTTAAGGTAACCTGTCGTGTCTTAAGGTAACCTGTCGTGTCTTAAGGTAACCTGTCGTGTCTTAACGTAACCTGTCGTGTCTTAACGTAACCTGTCGTGTCTTAACGTAACCTGTCGTGTCTTAACGTAACCTGTCGTGTCTTAACGTAACCTGTCGTGTCTTAACGTAACCTGTCGTGTCTTAACGTAACCTGTCCTCTCTTAACGTAACCTGTCGTCTCTTAATGTAACCTGTCGTGTCTTAATGTAACCTGTTGTATCTTAATGTAATCTGTCGTATCTTAATGTAACCTGTCGTATCTTAATGTAACCTGTCGTATCTTAATGTAACCTGTCGTATCTTAATGTAACCTGTCGTATCTTAATGAGAACAGTCGTATCTTAATGTAACCTGTCGTATCTTAATGTAACCTGTCGTATCTTAATGTAACCGGTCGCATCTTAATGTAACCGGTCGCATCTTAATGTGACCTGTCGTATCTTAATGCAAACAGTCGTATCTTAATTTAAACAGTCGTAACAACCTGCGTATCATAACGTAACCTGTCGTATCCTGTCGTAACGTAACCTTTCATAATATATCGTATCGTATCGTAACGTAACGTAACGTAACGTAACATAACGTAACCTGTCGTATCGTATCGTAACCTTTCGTATCTTAATGTAACCTGTCGTATCTTAATGAGAACAGTCGTATCTTAATGTAAACAGTCGTAACGTAACCTGTCGTATCATAACGTAACCTGTCGTATCTTAATGAGAACAGTCGTATCTTAATGTAAACAGTCGTAACGTAACCTGTCATATCGTAACGTAACCTGTCATATCGTAACGTAACCTGTCGTGTCTTAAGGTAACCTGTCGTGTCTTAAGGTAACCTGTCGTGTCTTAAGGTAACCTGTCGTGTCTTAAGGTAACCTGTCGTGTCTTAAGGTAACCTGTCGTGTCTTAAGGTAACCTGTCGTGTCTTAACGTAACCTGTCGTGTCTTAATGTAACCTGTCGTGTCTTAAGGTAACCTGTCGTTTCTTAATGTAACCTTTCGTATCTTAATGTAACCTGTCGTATCTTAATGTAACCTGTCGTGTCTTAACGTAACCTGTCGTGTCTTAATGTAACCTGTCGTATCTTAATGTAACCTGTCGTGTCTTAACGTAACCTGTCGTGTCTTAACGTAACCTGTCGTGTCTTAATGTAACCTGTCGTATCTTAATGTAACCTGTCATGTCTTAATGTAACCTTTCGTATCTTAATGTAACCTGTCGTATCTTAATGTAACCTGTCATGTCTTAATGTAACCTTTCGTATCTTAATGTAACCTGTCGTATCTTAATGTAACCTGTCGTATCTTAATGTAACCTTTCGTATCTTAATGTAACCTGTCGCATCTTAATGTAACCTGTCGGATCTTAATGAGAACAGTCGTATCTTAATTTAAACAGTCGTAACAACCTGTCGTATCGTAACGTAACCTGTCGTATCATGTCGTAACGTAACCTTTCATAATATATCGTATCGTATCGTAACGTAACGTAACGTAACATAACATAACCTGTCGTATCGTATCGTAACCTTTCGTATCTTAATGTAACCTGTCGTATCTTAATGAGAACAGTCGTATCTTAATGTAAACAGTCGTAACGTAACCTGTCGTATTGTAACGTAACCTGTCATATCGTATTGTAACGTAACCTGTCATATCGTAACGTAACCTGTCGTATCATAACGTATCGTAACGTAACCTGTCGTGTCTTAAGGTAACCTGTCGTGTCTTAACGTCACCTGTCGTGTCTTAACGTAACCTGTCGTGTCTTAACGTAACCTGTCGTGTCTTAACGTAACCTGTCGTGTCTTAATGTAACCTGACGTTTCTTAATGTAACCTGTCGTATCGTAATGTAACCTGTCGTATCTTAATTTAACCTGTCGTATCTTAATGTAACCTGTCGTATCTTAATGTAACCTGTCGTATCTTAATGTAACCTGTCGTCGTATCTTAATGTAACCTGTCGTATCTTAATTTAACCTGTCGTATCTTAATGTAACCTTTCGTATCTTAATGTAGCCTGTCGTATCTTAATGTAACCTGTCGTATCGTAATGTAACCTGTCGTATCTTAATTTAACCTGTCGTATCTTAATGTAACCTTTCGTATCTTAATGTAGCCTGTCGTATCTTAATGTAACCTGTCGTATCTTAATGAGAACAGTCGTATCTTAATGTAAACAGTCGCAACGTAACCTGTCGTATCTTAATGTAACCTGTCGTATCTTAATGTAACCTGTCGTATCTTAATGTAAACAGTCGTATCTTAATTTAAACAGTCGTAACAACCTGTCGTATTGTAACGTAACCTGTCGTATCCTGTCGTAACGTAACCTTTCATAATATATCGTATCGTATCGTAACGTAACGTAACATAACGTAACCTGTCGTATCGTATCGTAACCTTTCGTATCTTAATGTAACCTGTCGTATCTTAATGAGAACAGTCGTATCTTAATGTAAACAGTCGTAACGTAACCTGTCGTATCATAACGTAACCTGTCGTATCGTAACGTAACCTGTCGTATCATAACGTATCGTAACGTAACCTGTCGTGTCTTAAGGTAACCTGTCGTGTCTTAAGGTAACCTGTCGTGTCTTAAGGTAACCTGTCGTGTCTTAAGGTAACCTGTCGTGTCTTAAGGTAACCTGTCGTGTCTTAATGTAACCTGTCGTGTCTTAATGTAACCTGTCGTATCTTAATGTAACCTGTCGTAGCTTAATGTAACCTGTCGTATCTTAATGTAACCTGTCGTATCTTAATGAGAACAGTCGTATCTTAATGTAAACAGTCGTAACGTAACCTGTCGTATCGTAACGTAACCTGTCGTATCGTAACGTAACCTGTCGTATCATAACGTATCGTAACATAACCTGTCGTGTCTTAAGGTAACCTGTCGTGTCTTAAGGTAACCTGTTGTGTCTTAAGGTAACCTGTCGTGTCTTAAGGTAACCTGTCGTGTCTTAAGGTAACCTGTCGTGTCTTAAGGTAACCTGTCGTGTCTTAACGTAACCTGTCGTGTCTTAAGGTAACCTGTCGTGTCTTAACGTAACCTGTCGTGTCTTAACGTAACCTGTCGTGTCGTAATGTAACCTGTCGTATCTTAATGTGACCTATCGTATCTTAATGTAACCTGTCGTCTCTTAATGTAACCTGTCGTATCTTAATGTAACCTGTCGTATCTTAATGTAACCTGTCGTATCTTAATGTAACCTGTCGTATCTTAATGTAACCTGTCGTATCTTAATGCAACCTGTCGTATCATAACGTAACCTGTCGTATCGTAACGTAACCTGTCATATCATAACGTAACGTAACCTGTCGTGTCGTAGCGTGACCTGTCGTATCCTGTCGTATTGTAACCTGTCATAATGTAACGTGTCGTGTCGTAACGTAACCTGTTGTAACGTAACGTAACGTAACCTGTACTCATTTAACAAGTCGTAACGTAACCTGTCGTAATGTAACATGTCGTAACGTTGCCTGTCGTAACGTAGCCTGTCGTAACGTAACGTAACGTAACCTAACCTGTCGTAACGTAACCTGTCGTATCCTGTTGTAACGTAACCTGTCGTAATGTAATGTATCGTATTGTATCGTATCGTATCGTATTGTATCGTATCGTATCGTAACGTAACCTGTCGTATCTTAACGTAACCTGTCGTATCTTAACGTAACCTGTCATAACGTAACGTAACGTAACGTAACGTATCTTAATGTAACCTGTCGTATATTAATGAAATCAGTCGTATCTTAATGTAAACAGTCGTAACGTAACCTGTCGTATATTAACGTAACCTGTAGTATCATAACGTAACGTAACGTAACGTAACGTAACCTGTCGTATCGTAACGTAACCTGCCGTATCTTAATGTAACCTGTCGTATCTTAATGAAAACAGTCGTATCTTAATGTAAACAGTCGTAACGTAACCTGTCGTATCTTAATGTAACCTGTCGTATCTTAATGAAAACAGTCATATCTTAATGTAAACAGTCGTAACGTAACCTGTCGTATCATAACGTAACCTGTCGTATCATAACGTATCGTAATGTAATCTGTTGTGTCTTAATGTAACCTGTCGTGTCTTAATGTAACCTGTCGTGTCTTATCGTAACGTAACATGTCGTATCCTGTCGTAACGTGTCGTAACGTAACCTGTCGTAACGTAACCTGTCATAACGTAACCTGTCATAACGTAACCTGTCGTATCCTGTTGTAACGTAACCTGTCGTAACCTGTCGTATCCTGTCGTAACGTAACCTGTTGAAATGTGACGTATCGTATCGTAACGTAATGTAACATCACGTAACCTGTCATATCTTAATGTAAACAGTCATAACATAACGTAATGTAATGTAACGTAATATAACGTAACATAACGTAACGTAACGTAACGTAACGTAACGTAACGTAACGTAACGTAACGTAACGTAACGTAACGTAACGTACCTGTCGTGACGTACCTGTCGTAACGTAACCTGTCGTAACGTAACCTGTCGTAACATGACCTGTCGTAACGTAACCTGTCGTATTGTAACGTAATGTAACATAACGTAACCTGTCGTATCTTAATGTAAACAGTCGTAACGTAACGTAATGTAACGTAACGTAATGTAACGTAACGTGACGTAACCTGTCGTAACGTGACGTAGCCTGTCGTATCGTATAATAAGCCGTCGTATCCTGTTGTAAATTAGCCTGTTCTAAATTAACGTAACGTAACGTAACGTAACGTAACGTAACGTAACGTAACGTAATGTAACCAGTTGTGCCTTAATGTAACCAGTTGTGCCTTAATGTAACCAGTTGTGCCTTAATGTAACCAGTTGTGCCTTAATGTAACCAGTTGTGCCTTAATGTAACCAGTTGTGCCTTAATGTAACCAGTTGTGCCTTAATGTAACCAGTTGTGCCTTAATGTAACCAGTTGTGCCTTAATGTAACCAGTTGTGCCTTAATGTAACCAGTTGTGCCTTAATGTAACCAGTTGTGCCTTAATGTAACCAGTTGTGCCTTAATGTAACCAGTTGTGCCTTAATGTAACCAGTTGTGCCTTAATGTAACCAGTTGTGCCTTAATGTAACCAGTTGTGCCTTAATGTAACCAGTTGTGCCTTAATGTAACCAGTTGTGCCTTAATGTAACCAGTTGTGCCTTAATGTAACCAGTTGTGCCTTAATGTAACCAGTTGTGCCTTAATGTAACCAGTTGTGCCTTAATGTAACCAGTTGTGCCTTAATGTAACCAGTTGTGCCTTAATGTAACCAGTTGTGCCTTAATGTAACCAGTTGTGCCTTAATGTAACCAGTTGTGCCTTAATGTAACCAGTTGTGCCTTAATGTAACCAGTTGTGCCTTAATGTAACCAGTTGTGCCTTAATGTAACCAGTTGTGCCTTAATGTAACCAGTTGTGCCTTAATGTAACCAGTTGTGCCTTAATGTAACCAGTTGTGCCTTAATGTAACCAGTTGTGCCTTAATGTAACCAGTTGTGCCTTAATGTAACCAGTTGTGCCTTAATGTAACCAGTTGTGCCTTAATGTAACCAGTTGTGCCTTAATGTAACCAGTTGTGCCTTAATGTAACCAGTTGTGCCTTAATGTAACCAGTTGTGCCTTAATGTAACCAGTTGTGCCTTAATGTAACCAGTTGTGCCTTAATGTAACCAGTTGTGCCTTAATGTAACCAGTTGTGCCTTAATGTAACCAGTTGTGCCTTAATGTAACCAGTTGTGCCTTAATGTAACCAGTTGTGCCTTAATGTAACCAGTTGTGCCTTAATGTAACCAGTTGTGCCTTAATGTAACCAGTTGTGCCTTAATGTAACCAGTTGTGCCTTAATGTAACCAGTTGTGCCTTAATGTAACCAGTTGTGCCTTAATGTAACCAGTTGTGCCTTAATGTAACCAGTTGTGCCTTAATGTAACCAGTTGTGCCTTAATGTAACCAGTTGTGCCTTAATGTAACCAGTTGTGCCTTAATGTAACCAGTTGTGCCTTAATGTAACCAGTTGTGCCTTAATGTAACCAGTTGTGCCTTAATGTAACCAGTTGTGCCTTAATGTAACCAGTTGTGCCTTAATGTAACCAGTTGTGCCTTAATGTAACCAGTTGTGCCTTAATGTAACCAGTTGTGCCTTAATGTAACCAGTTGTGCCTTAATGTAACCAGTTGTGCCTTAATGTAACCAGTTGTGCCTTAATGTAACCAGTTGTGCCTTAATGTAACCAGTTGTGCCTTAATGTAACCAGTTGTGCCTTAATGTAACCAGTTGTGCCTTAATGTAACCAGTTGTGCCTTAATGTAACCAGTTGTGCCTTAATGTAACCAGTTGTGCCTTAATGTAACCAGTTGTGCCTTAATGTAACCAGTTGTGCCTTAATGTGACCTATTGCATCTTAATGTAACCAGTCGTAACGTAACGTAATGTAACGTAACGCAATGTAACGTAACGTAATGTAACGTAACGTGACGTAACCTGTCGTAACGTGTCGTATCCTGTCATAACATAACTTATCGTAATGTAGCGTATCGTATCGTATTGTGACCTGTCGTATCTTAACGTAACCTGTCGTAACTTGTTGTATCTTAATGTAACCTGTCGTATCTTAATGTGACCTGTCATATCTTTATGTAACCTGTCGCATCTTAATGTAACCTGTCGTATCTTAACGTAACGTGTCGTAACGTAACGTAACGTAACGTAACGTAACGTAACGTAACGTAACGTAACGTAACGTAACGTAACCTAACGTAACCTATCGTATCGTAACGAAACCTATCGGATCCTGTCGTAACGTAACCTGTCGTAATGTACCATATCATATCGTATCGTAACGTAACATGTCGTATCCTGTCATAATGTAACATATCGTATCGTATTGTAACATATCGTATCGTAACGTAATGTAACGTAACCTGTCGTATCTTAATGTAAACAGTCGTAACGTAACGTAATGTGTCGTAACCTGTCATAACGTGACGTAAACTGTCCTGTCGTGTCATGTCCTGTCGTGTCGTGTCGTGTCGTGTCGTATCGTATCATAAGCCGTCGTATCCTGTTGTAAAGTAGCCTGTCGTAACGTAGCCTGTCGTAACGTAGCCTGTCGTAACGTAACGTAACGTATCGTAACGTAACCAGTCGTGTCGTAACCTGTCGAATCTTAATGTAACCTGTTGTATCTTAATGTAACCAGTGATAATGTAACCAGTCATAACGTAACTTGTCGTATCTTAATGTAACCTGTCATATCTAAACGTAACCTGTCATATCTTAACGTAACCTGTCGCATCTTAACGTAACCTGTCGTATCTTAACGTAACCTGTCGTATCTTAATGTAACCTGTCGTATCTTAACGTAACCTGTCGTATCTTAACGTAACCTGTCGTATCTTAACGTAACTTGTCGTATCTTAACGTAACCTGTCGTATCTTAATGTAACCTGTCGTATCTTAATGTAACCTGTCGTATTTTAATGTAAACAGTCGTAACTTAACCTGTCATATCGTAACGTAACCTGTCGTATCGTAACGTAACGTAGCGTAACGTAACCTGTCGTATCGTAATGTAACCTGTCATATCGTAATGTAACCTGTCGTATCCTGTCGTAATGTAACCTGTTGTAATATATTGTATCGTAACGTAACGTAACGTAACATGTCGTATCGTATCTTAACCTTTCGTATCGTATCGTAACCTTTCGTATCCTGTTGTAACGTAACCTGTCGTAATGTATCGTATCGTATCGTAACGTAACTTAATGTAACCTGTCATATCGTAGCGTAACCTGTCGTATCCTGTCATAACGTAACCTGTCGTAATGTAACGTATTGTATCGTATCGTAACGTAACCTGTCGTAACGTAACCTGTCGTAACGTAACCTGTCATAACGTAACCTGTCGTATCCTGTTGTAACGTAACCTGTCATAACCTGTCGTATCCTGTCGTAACGTAACCTGTTGTAATGTGACGTATCGTATCGTAACGTAATGTAACATCACGTAACCTGTCGTATCTTAATGTAAACAGTCGTAACGTAACGTAACGTAACGTAACGTAACGTAACGTAACGTAACGTAACGTAACGTAACGTAACGTAACGTAACGTAACGTAACGTAACGTAACGTAATGTAATATAACGTAATATAACGTAACGTAAAGTAACGTAACTGTCGTAACGTAACTGTCGTGACGTGACTGTCGTGACGTACCTGTCGTGACGTGCCTGTCGTGACGTGCCTGTCGTGACGTGCCTGTCGTGACGTGCCTGTCGTGACGTGCCTGTCGTGACGTGCCTGTCGTGACGTGCCTGTCGTGACGTGCCTGTCGTGACGTGCCTGTCGTGACGTGCCTGTCGTGTCGTGACGTGCCTGTCGTGTCGTAACGTAACCTGTCGTAACGTAACCTGTCGTAACGTAACCTGTCGTAACGTAACCTGTCGTAACGTAACCTGTCGTAACGTAACCTGTCGTAACGTAACCTGTCGTAACGTAACCTGTCGTAACGTAACCTGTCGTAACGTAACCTGTCGTAACGTAACCTGTCGTAACGTAACCTGTCGTAACGTAACCTGTCGTAACGTAACCTGTTGTATTGTAACGTATTGTAACGTAATGTAACATAACGTGACCTGTCGTATCTTAATGTAAACAGTCGTAACGTAACGTAATGTAACGTAACGTAACGTAATGTAACGTAACGTAACGTAACCTGTCGTAACGTGACGTAGCCTGTCGTAACGTGACGTAGCCTGTCGTAACGTGACGTAGCCTGTCGTAACGTGACGTAGCCTGTCGTAACGTGACGTAGCCTGTCGTATCGTATAATAAGCCGTCGTATCCTGTCGTAAATTAGCCTGTTGTAAATTAGCCTGTTGTAAATTAGCCTGTCGTAACGTAACGTAACGTCACGTAACTGAACGTAACGTAACGTCACGTAACTGAACGTAACGTAACGTCACGTAACATAACGTGATGTAACCAGTTGTGCCTTAATGTAACCAGTTGTGCCTTAATGTAACCAGTTGTGCCTTAACGTAACCAGTTGTGCCTTAACGTAACCAGTTGTGCCTTAATGTGACCAGTTGTGCCTTAATGTGACCAGTTGTGCCTTAATGTGACCAGTTGTGCCTTAATGTGACCAGTTGTGCCTTAATGTGACCAGTTGTGCCTTAATGTGACCAGTTGTGCCTTAATGTGACCAGTTGTGCCTTAATGTGACCAGTTGTGCCTTAATGTGACCAGTTGTGCCTTAATGTAACCAGTTGTGCCTTAATGGAGCCAGTTGTGCCTTAATGCAACCAGTTGTGCCTTAATGCAACCAGTTGTGCCTTAATGTAACCAGTTGTGCCTTAATGTAACCAGTTGTGCCTTAATGTAACCAGTTGTGCCTTAATGTAACCAGTTGTGCCTTAATATAACCTGTCGTGTCTTAATGTGACCTATTGTATCTTAATGTAACCAGTCGTAACGTAACGTAACGTAACGTAACGTAACGTAACGTGACGTGACGTAACGTAACCTGTCGTAACGTGACGTAGCCTGTCGTATCGTGTCGTATCCTGTCATAACATAACTTATCGTAATGTAGTGTATCGTATCGTATTGTGACCTGTCGTATCTTAATGTGACCTGTCATATCTTAATGTAACCTGTCGTGTCTTATGTAACCTGTCGCATCTTAATGTAACCTGTCGTACCTTAATGTAACCTGTCGTATCTTAATGTAACCTGTCATAACGTAACCTGTCGTAACGTAACCTGTCGTAACGTAACGTAACCTGTCGTAACGTAACGTAACGTAACGTAACGTAACGTAACGTAACGTAACGTAACCTAACGTAACCTATCGTATCGTAACGAAACCTATCGGATCCTGTCGTAACGTAACCTGTCGTAATGTACCATATCGTATCGTATCATAACGTAACATGTCGTATCCTGTCGTAACGTAACCTGTCGTAACGTAACCTGTCGTAATGTAACATATCGTATCGTAACGTAACATATCGTATCGTAACGTAATGTAACGTAACCTGTCATATCTTAATGTAAACAGTCGTAACGTAACGTAACGTAATGTAACGTAACGTAATGTAACGTAACGTAATGTAACGTAACGTAATGTAACGTAACGTGACGTAACCTGTTGTAACGTGACGTAAACTGTCCTGTCGTGTCGTGTCGTGTCGTATCGTATCATAAGCCGTCGTATCCTGTTGTAAAGTAGCCTGTCGTAACATAGCTTGTCGTAACGTAGCCTGTCGTAACGTAACGTAACGTAACGTATCGTAACGTAACGTAACGTAACCAGTCGTGTCGTAACCTGTCGAATCTTAATGTAACCTGTTGTATCTTAATGTAACCAGTGATAATGTAACCAGTCATAACGTAACTTGTCGTATCTTAATGTAACCTGTCGTAACGTAACTTGTATCTTAACGTAACCTGTCGTACGTTAATGTAACCTGTCATATCTTAATGTAACCAGTCGTAACGTAACTTGTCGTATCTTAATGTAACCTGTCGTATCTTAATGTAACCTGTCGTATCTTAATGAAAACAGTCATATCTTAATGTAAACAGACGTAACGTAACCTGTCGTATCGTAACGTAACCTGTCATATCATAACGTATCGTAATATAACCTGTCGTGTCTTAATGTAACCTGTCGTGTCTTAATGTAACCTGTCGTGTCTTAATGTAACCTGTCGTGTCTTAATGTAACCTGTCGTGTCTTATTGTAACCTGTCGTAACTTAATGTAACCTGTCGTATCTTAATGTAACCCGTCGTTTCGTATCGTAACGTAAGCTGTCATATCCTGTCGTAAAGTAACCTGTCGTAAAGTAACCTGTCGTAACGTAACCTGTTGTAACGTAACCTGTTGTAATGTAACCTGTCGTAACGTAACCTGTCGTAACGTAATGTAACCTGTTGTAACGTAACCTGTTGTAACGTAACCTGTTGTAACGTAACCTGTTGTAACGTAACCTGTCGTATCGTAACGTAACCTGTTGTAACGTAACCTGTTGTAACGTAACCTGTTGTAACGTAACCTGTCGTATCGTAACGTAACCTGTCGTATCGTAACGTAACCTGTCGTAACGTAACCTGTCGTAAAGTAACATGTCGTAACGTAACCTGTCGTAATATAACGTAACGTAACCTGTCGTAATATAACGTATCGTATCGTAACGTAACCTGTCGTATCCTGTCGTAACGTAACCTGTCTTAATGTAACCAGTCGTATCTTAATGTAACCAGTCGTATCTTAATGTAAGCAGTCGTAACGTAACGTAACGTAACGTAACGTAACGTAACGTAATGTAACATAACGTGACGTAACCTGTCGTAACGTGACGTAGCCTGTCGTAACGTGACGTAGCCTGTTGTATCGTGTCGTATCCTGTCATAACATAACTTGTCGTAATGTAGCGTATCGTATCGTATTGTGACCTGTCGTATCTTAACGTAACCTGTCGTAACTTGTTGTATCTTAATGTGACCTGTCGTATCTTAATGTAACCTGTCGTATCTTAATGTGACCTGTCATATCTTAATGTGACCTGTCGTATCTTAATGTAACCTGTCGTATCTTAATGTAACCTGTCATATCTTAATGTAACCTGTCGTGTCTTAATGTAACCTATCTTATCTTAATGTAACCTGTCGTAACGTAACGTAACGTAACGTAACGTAACGTAACGTAACGTAACGTAACGTAACGTAACCTAACGTAACCTAACGTATCGTAACGAGACCTATCAGATCCTGTCGTAACGTAACCTGTCGTAATGTACCATATCGTATCGTAACGTAACATGTCGTATCCTGTCGTAACGTAACCTGTTGTAATGTAACATATCGTATCGTAATGTAACATATCGTATCGTAATGTAACATATCGTATCGTAACGTAATGTAACGTAACCTGTCGTATCTTAATGTAAACAGTCGTAACGTAACGTAACGTAATGTGACGTAACGTGACGTAACCTGTCGTAACGTGACGTAAACTGTCCTATCGTGTCCTGTCGTGTCGTGTCGTAACCTGTTGTAATGTGACGTATCGAATCGTAACGTAATGTAACATCACGTAACCTGTCGTATCCTGTCATAACATAACTTATCGTAATGTAGCGTATCGTATCGTATCGTATCGTATCGTATCGTATTGTGACCTGTCGTATCTTAACGTAACCTGTCGTAACTTGTTGTATCTTAATGTGACCTGTCGTATCTTAATGTAACCTGTCATATCTTAATGTAACCTGTCGCATCTTAATGTAACCTGTCGTATCTTAATGTAACCTGTCGTATCTTAATGTAACCTGTCGTAACGTAACCTGTCGTAACGTAACCTGTCGTAACGTAAACTGTCGTAACGTAAACTGTCGTAACGTAACGTAACGTAACGTAACCTAACGTAACCTATCGTATCGTAACGAAACCTATCGGATCCTGTCGTAACGCAGCCTGTCGTAATGTACCATATCGTATCGTATCGTATCGTATCGTAACGTAATATGTCGTATCCTGTCGTAACGTAACCTGTCGTAATGTAACATATTGTATCGTAATGTAACATATCGTATCGTAACTTAATGTAACGTAACCTGTCGTATCTTAATGTAAACAGTCATAACGTAACGTAACGTAATGTAACGTAACGTAACGTAACGTAACGTAACGTAACGTAATGTAACGTAACGTGACGTAACCTGTCGCAACGTGATGTAAACTGTCCTGTCGTGTCATGTCGTGTCGTATCGTATCGTATCGTATCGTATCGTATCGTATCATAAGCCGTCGTATCCTGTTGTAAAATAGCCTGTCGTAACGTAGCCTGTCGTAACGTAGCCTGTCGTAACTTAGCCTGTCGTAACGTAGCCTGTCGTAACGTAACGTAACGTAACGTAACGTAACGTAACGTAACCAGTCGTGTCGTAACCTGTCGAATCTTAATGTAACCTGTTGTATCTTAATGTAACCAGTGATAATGTAACCAGTCATAACGTAACTTGTCGTATCTTAATGTAACCTGTCGTATCTTAATGTAACCTGTCGTGTCGTAACGTAACTCGTACCTTAATGTAACCTGTCGTACATTAATGTAACCTGTCGTACCTTAATGTAACCTGTCGTACCTTAATGTAACCTGTCGTACCTTAATGTAACCTGTCGTACCTTAATGTAACCTGTCGTACCTTAATGTAACCTGTCGTACCTTAATGTAACCTGTCGTACCTTAATGTAACCTGTCGTACCTTAATGTAACCTGTCGTACCTTAATGTAACCTGTCGTACCTTAATGTAACCTGTCGTACCTTAATGTAACCTGTCGTACCTTAATGTAACCTGTCCTGTCTTAATGTAACCTGTCATATCTTAATGTAACCAGTCGTAACGTAACTTGTCGTATCTTAATGTAACCTATCATATCTAAACGTAACCTGTCGTATCTTAACGTAACCTGTCGTATCTTAACGTAACTTGTCGTATCTTAACGTAACCTGTCGTATCTTAATGTAACCTGTCATATCTTAATGTAACCTGTCGTATCTTAATGTAAACAGTCGTAACTTAACCTGTCATATCGTAACGTAACCTGTCGTATCGTATCGTAACGTAACGTAACGTAACGTAACGTAACGTAACCTGTCGTATCGTAATGTAACCTGTCGTATCCTGTCGTAACGTAACCTGTTGTAATATATTGTATCGTAACGTAACGTAACGTAACATGTCGTATCGTATCTTAACCTTTCGTATCGTATCGTAACCTTTCGTATCCTGTTGTAACGTAACCTGTCGTAATGTATCGTATCATATCGTATCGTATCGTATCGTAACGTAACTTAATGTAACCTGTCGTATCGTAGCGTAACCTGTCGTATCCTGTCATAACGTAGCCTGTCGTAATGTAACGTATCGTATCGTATCGTATCGTATCGTAACGTAACCTGTCGTATCCTGTTGTAACATATCGTAATGTAACGTAACGTAACGTAACGTAACGTAACCTGTCGTATCGTATCGTAACCTTTCGTAACCTGTCGTGTCGTAACGTAACCTGTCGTAACGTAACCTGTCGTAACGTAACCTGTCGTAACGTAACCTGTCGTAACGTAACCTGTCGTAACCTAACCTGTCGTAACGTAACCTGTCGTAACGTAACCTGTCGTAACGTAACCTGTCGTAACGTAACCTGTCGTAACGTAGCCTGTCGTAACGTAACCTGTCGTAACGTAACCTGTCGTAACGTTACCTGTCCTAACGTAACCTGTCGTAACAGAACCTGTCGTAATGTAATGTAACGTAACGTAACGTAACGTAACCTAACCTGTTGTAACGTAACGTGACCTATCGTATCGTAACGAAACCTGTCGTATCCTGTCATAACGTAACATGTCGTAATGTAACATATCGTATCGTAACGTAATGTAACGTAACGTAACGTAACCTGTCGTATCTTAATGTAAACAGTCGTAACGTAACATAATGTAGCGTAATGTAACGTAACGTGACGTAACCTGTCGTATCGTGACGTAACCTGTCGTATCGTCTCATGAGCGGTCGTATCCTGTTGTAAAGTAGCCTGTCGTAACGTAACGTAACGTGACCTAACATTGCCTAACATAACCTAACGTAACCTGTTGTATCTTAATGTAACCAGTCGTAACGTAACTTGTCGTATCTTAATGTAACCTGTCGTACCTTAATGTAACCTGTCGTACCTTAATGTAACCTGTCGTATCTTAACGTAACCTGTCGTATCTTAATGTAACCTGTCATATCTTAATGTAACCTGTCGTATCTTAATGTAAACAGTCGTAACTTAACCTGTCATATCGTAACGTAACCTGTCGTATCGTAACGTAACGTAACGTAACGTAACGTAACCTGTCATATCGTAATGTAACCTGTCGTGTCCTGTCGTAATGTAACCTGTTGTAATATATTGTATCGTAACGTAACGTAACGTAACGTAACGTAACGTAACATGTCGTATCGTATCTTAACCTTTCGTATCGTATCGTAACCTTTCGTATCCTGTTGCAATGTAACCTGTCGTAATGTATCGTATCGTATCGTATCGTATCGTATCGTATCGTATCGTATCGTAACGTAACTTAATGTAACCTGTCGTATCGTAGCGTAACCTGTCGTATCCTGTCATAACGTAACCTGTCGTATCCTGTCATAACGTAACCTGTCGTAATGTAACGTATCGTATCGTAACGTAACCTGTCGTATCCTGTCGTAACGTATCGTAATGTAACGTAACGTAACGTAACCTGTCGTATCGTATCGTAACCTTTCGTAACCTGTCGTGTCGTAACGTAACCTGTCGTAACGTAACCTGTCGTAACGTATCGTGTCGTAACGTAACCTGTCGTAACGTAACCTGTCGTAACGTAACCTGTCGTAATGTAATGTAACGTAACGTAACCTAACCTGTTGTAACGTAACGTGACCTATCGTATCGTAACGAAACCTGTCGTATCCTGTCATAACGTAACATGTCGTAGTGTAACATATCGTATCGTATCGTAACGTAATGTAACGTAACGTAACCTGTCGTATCTTAATGTAAACAGTCGTAACGTAACATAATGTAGCGTAATGTAACGTAACGTAACGTAACGTGACGTAACCTGTCGTATCGTGATGTAACCTGTCATATCGTGACGTAACCTGTCATATCGTGACGTAACCTGTCATATCGTCTCATGAGCGGTCGTATCCTGTTGTAAAGTAGCCTGTCGTAACGTAACGTAACGTAACGTGACCTAACATAACATAACGTAACCTAACGTAACCTAACGTAACCTAACGTAACCTAACGTAACCTAACGTAACCTAACGTAGCCTAACGTAACCTGACGTAACCTGACGTAACCTGACGTAACCTGACGTAACCTGACGTAACCTGACGTAACCTGTTGTACCTTAATGTAACCTGTCGTACCTTAATGTAACCTGTCGTACCTTAATGTAACCTGTCGTACCTTAATGTAACCTGTCGTACCTTAATGTAACCTGTCATATCTTAATGTAACCAGTCGTAACGTAACTTGTCGTATCTTAATGTAACCTGTCGTATCTTAATGTAACCTGTCGTATCTTAATGTAACCTGTCGTATCTTAATGTTACCTGTCGTATCTTAATGTAACCTGTCGTATCTTAATGTAACCTGTCGTATCTTAATGTAACCTGTCGTATCTTAATGTAACCTGTCGTATCGTAACGAAACCTGTCGTATCCTGTCATAACGTAACTTGTCGTAATATAACGTATCGTATCGTATCGTATCGTAACCTGTCGTATCTTAACGTAACCTGTCGTATCTTAACGTAACCTGTCGTATCTTAACGTAACTTGTCGTATCTTAACGTAACCTGTCGTATCCTAATGTAACCTGTCGTATCTTAATGTAACCTGTTGTATCTTAATGTAAACAGTCGTATCTTAATGTAAGCAGTCGTAACTTAACCTGTCGTATTATAACGTAACCTGTCGTATCGTAACGTAACGTAACGTAACCTGTCGTATCGTAATGTAACCTGCCATATCCTGTCGTAACGCAACCTGTTGTAATGTATTGTATTGTATCGTATCGTATCATAACGTAACGTAACCTGTCTTATCGTAACGTAACCTGTCGTATCATAACGTAACGTAAAGTAACCTGTCGTATCATAACGTAAAGTAAAGTAACCTGTCGTATCGTAGCATAACCTGTCGTATCCTGTCGTAACGTATCCTGTCGTAACGTAACCTGTCGTAATGTAACGTATCGTATCGTAACGTAACCTGTTGTAACCTGTCGTATCCTGTCATAACGTAACCTGTTGTAATGTGACATATCGTATCGTAACGTAATGTAACATCACGTAACCTGTCGTGTCTTAATGTAAACAGTCGTAACGTAACGTAATGTAATGTAACGTAATGTAACGTAACGTAACGTAACGTAACGTGACGTAACGTGACGTAACCTGTCATATCTTAATGTAACCTGTCGTAACGTAACATGTCGTAACGTTACCTGTCGTGACGTGACGTAACGTAACCTAACGTATCGTATCGTATCGTAACGTAACATGTCGTATCCTGTCGTAACGTAACCTGTCGTAACGTAACCTGTCGTAATGTAACATATCGTATCGTAACGTAATGTAACGTAACGTAACCTGTCGTATCTTAATGTAAACAGTCGTAACGTAACGTAATGTAACGTAACGTGACGTAACCTGTTATAACGTGACGCAGCCTGTTATAACGTGACGTATCCTGTCATAACGTGACGTATCCTGTCGTATCCTGTCGTATCATGACGTAACCTGTCGTAACCTGTCGTATCGTGACGTAACCTGTCGTATCATCTCATGAGCCATCGTATCCTGTTGTAAAGTGGCCTGTCGTAACGTAACGTAACGTAACGTGACCTAACGTAACCTAACGTAGCCTAACGTAACCTGTCGTACCTTAATGTAACCTGTCGTACCTTAATGTAACCTGTCCTATCTCAATGTAACCTGTCCTATCTCAATGTAACCTGTCGTATCTTAATGTAACCTGTCGTATCTTAATGTAACCTGTCGTATCTTAATGTAACCTGTCGTATCTTAATGTAACCTGTCGTATCTTAATGTAAACAGTCCTATATTAATGTAACCTGTCATGTCTTAATGTAACCAGTCGTATCTTAAAGTAACCTGTCGTATCTTAACGTAACCTGTCGTAATGTAACATATCGTATCGTATCGTAACGTAACGTAACGTAACGTAACGTAACGTAACGTAACCTGTCGTATCATAAGCTGTTGTATCTTGTTGTAAAGTGACCTGTCGTAACGTCATGTAACGTAACGTAACGTGATGTAACCTGTCGTATCTTAATGAAAACAGTCGTACCTTAATGTAACCTGTCGTATCTTAATGAAAACAGTCGTACCTTAATGTAACCTGTCGTATCTTAATGAAAACAGTCGTACCTTAATGTAAACAGCCGTAACGTAACCTGTCGTATCGTATCGTAACGTAACCTGTCGTATCGTAACGGAACCTGCCGTATCCTGTCGTAACGGAACCTGTCGTAATGTATCGTAACGTAACGTAACGTAACCTGTCGTATCGTATCGTAACCTTTCGTAACGTAACATGTCGTAACGTAACCTGTTATAACGTAACCTGTCGTATCATATCGTAACCTTTCGTATAGTAACGTAAACTGTCTGATTGTAACGTAACGTAACCTGTCGTAACGTAACATGTCATAACGTAACCTGTCGTAACGTAACCTGTCGTAACGTAACCTGTCGTAACGTAACCTGTCGTAACGTAACCTGTCGTAACGTAACCTGTCGTAACGTAACCTGTCGTAACGTAACCTGTCGTAACGTAACATGTCATAACGTAACCTGTCGTAACGTAACGTAACCTGATGTAACGTTACGTAACATAACCTGTCGTATTGTAACGTAACCTGTTGTATCGTATCGTAACGTAACCTGTCGTAATGTAACATACCGTATTGCAACGTAATATAATGTAATGTAATGTAATGTAATGTAATGTAATGTAATGTAATGTAATGTAATGTAATGTAATGTAACCTGTCGTATCCTAATGTAACCTGTCCTGTCTTAATGTAACCTGTCATGTCTTAAAGTAACCTGTCGTATCTTAACGTAACCTGTCGTATCGTAACGTAACGTAACGTAACCTGTCATATCGTAATGTAACCTGTCGTATCCTGTCGTAATGTAACCTGTTGTAATATATTGTATCGTAACGTAACGTAACGTAACGTAACGTAACGTAACGTAACGTAACATGTCGTATCGTATCTTAACCTTTCGTATCGTATCGTAACCTTTCGTATCCTGTTGCAACGTAACCTGTCGTAATGTATCGTATCGTATCGTAACGTAACTTAATGTAACCTGTCATATCGTAGCGTAACCTGTCGTATCCTGTCATAACGCAACCTGTCGTATCCTGTCATAACGTAACATGTCGTAATGTAACATATCGTATCGTAACGTAACCTGTCGTATCCTGTCGTAACGTATCGTAATGTAACGTAACGTAACGTAACGTAACGTAACCTGTCGTATCATATCGTAACCTTTCGTAACCTGTCGTGTCGTAACGTAACCTGTCGTAACGTAACCTGTCGTAACGTAACCTGTCGTAACGTATCGTGTCGTAACGTAACCTGTCGTAACGTAACCTGTCGTAACGTAACCTGTCGTAACGTAACCTGTCGTAACGTTACCTGTCGTAACATAACCTGTCGTAACATAACCTGTCGTAATGTAACGTAACGTAACGTAACGTAACCTAACCTGTTGTAACGTAACGTGACCTATCGTATCGTAACGAAACCTGTCGTATCCTGTCATAACGTAACATGTCGTAGTGTAACATATCGTATCGTAACGTAATGTAACGTAACGTAACCTAACCTGTCGTATCTTAATGTAAACAGTCGTAACGTAACATAATGTAGCGTAATGTAACGTAACGTGACGTAACCTGTCGTATCGTGACGTAACCTGTCATATCGTGACGTAACCTGTCATATCGTCTCATGAGCGGTCGTATCCTGTTGTAAAGTAGCCTGTCGTAACGTAACGTAACGTGACCTAACATAACATAACGTAACCTAACGTAACCTAACGTAACCTAACGTAACCTAACGTAACCTAACGTAACCTAACGTAACCTGCCGTACCTTAATGTAACCTGTCGTACCTTAATGTAACCTGTCGTACCTTAATGTAACCTGTCGTACCTTAATGTAACCTGTCATATCTTAATGTAACCAGTCGTAACGTAACTTGTCGTATCTTAATGTAACTTGTCGTATCTTAATGTAACCTGTCGTATCTTAATGTAACCTGTCGTATCTTAATGTAACCTGTCGTATCTTAATGTAACCTGTCGTATCTTAACGAAACCTGTCGTATCCTGTCATAACGTAACTTGTCGTAATATAACGTATCGTATCGTATCGTATCCTGTCGTATCTTAACGTATCCTGTCGTATCTTAACGTAACTTGTCGTATCTTAACGTAACTTGTCGTATCTTAACGTAACCTGTCGTATCCTAATGTAACCTGTCGTATCTTAATGTAACCTGTTGTATCTTAATGTAAACAGTCGTATCTTAATGTAAGCAGTCGTAACTTAACCTGTCGTATTATAACGTAACCTGTCGTATCGTAACGTAACGTAACCTGTCGTATCGTAATGTAACCTGCCATATCCTGTCGTAACGTAACCTGTTGTAATGTATTGTATCGTATCATAACGTAACGTAACCTGTCTTATCGTAACGTAACCTGTCGTATCATAACGTAACGTAAAGTAACCTGTCGTATCGTAGCATAACCTGTCGTATCCTGTCGTAACGTATCCTGTCATAACGTAACCTGTCGTAATGTAACGTATCGTATCGTATCGTATCGTATCGTATCGTAACGTAACCTGTTGTAACCTGTCGTATCCTGTCATAACGTAACCTGTTGTAATGTGACATATCGTATCGTAACGTAATGTAACATCACGTAACCTGTCGTATCTTAATGTAAACAGTCGTAACGTAACGTAATGTAATGTAACGTAATGTAACGTAACGTAACGTAACGTGACGTAACGTGACGTAACCTGTCATATCTTAATGTAACCTGTCGTAATGTGACCTGTCGTAACGTAACATGTCGTAACGTTACCTGTCGTGACGTAACGTAACCTAACGTATCGTATCGTATCGTATCGTAACGTAACATGTCGTATCCTGTCGTAACGTAACCTGTCGTAACGTAACCTGTCGTAATGTAACATATCGTATCGTGACGTAATGTAACGTAACGTAACCTGTCGTATCTTAATGTAAACAGTCGTAACGTAACGTAATGTAACGTAACGTGACGTAACCTGTTATAACGTGACGTAGCCTGTTATAACGTGACATATCCTGTCGTATCATGACGTAACCTGTCGTAACCTGTCGTATCGTGACGTAACCTGTCGTATCATCTCATGAGCCATCGTATCCTGTTATAAAGTGGCCTGTCGTAACGTAACGTAACGTAACGTAACGTGACCTAACGTAACCTAACGTAGCCTAACGTAACCTGTCGTACCTTAATGTAACCTGTCCTATCTCAATGTAACCTGTCCTATCTCAATGTAACCTGTCCTATCTCAATGTAACCTGTCCTATCTCAATGTAACCTGTCCTATCTCAATGTAACCTGTCCTATCTCAATGTAACCTGCCCTATCTCAATGTAACCTGTCGTATCTTAATGTAAACAGTCCTATATTAATGTAACCTGTCGTATCTTAATGTAACCTGTCCTGTCTTAATGTAAACAGTCCTATATTAATGTAACCAGTCGTATCTTAATGTAACCTGTCATGTCTTAATGTAACCAGTCGTATCTTAAAGTAACCTGTCGTATCTTAACGTAACCTGTCGTATCTTAACGTAACCTGTCGTATCTTAATGTAACCTGTCGTAACATAACCTGTCGTAACGTAACCTGTCGTATCTTAACGTATCCTGTCTTATATTAATGTAACATATCGTATCGTAACGTAATGTAATGTAACGTAACGTAACGTAATGTAACGTAACGTAATGTAACGTAACGTGACCTGTCGTATCTTAATGTAACCTGTCGTATCTTAATGTAACCTGTCGTATCTTAATGTAACCTGTCGTATCTTAATGTAACCTGTCGTATCTTAATGAAAACAGTCGTACCTTAATGTAAACAGCCGTAACATAACCTGTCGTATCGTATCGTAACGTAACCTGTCGTATCGTAACGTAACCTGTCGTATCGTATCGTAACGGAACCTGTCGTATCGTAACGGAACCTGCCGTATCCTGTCGTAACGGAACCTGTCGTAATGTATCGTAACGTAACGTAACGTAACGTAACGTAACCTGTCGTATCGTATCGTAACCTTTCGTAACGTAACATGTCGTAACGTAACCTGTTATAACGTAACCTGTTATAACGTAACCTGTCGTATCATATCGTAACCTTTCGTATAGTAACGTAAACTGTCTGATTGTAACGTAACGTAACATGTCATAACGTAACCTGTCGTAACGTAACCTGTCGTAACGTAACCTGTCGTAACGTAACATGTCATAACGTAACCTGTCGTAACGTAACGTAACCTGATGTAACGTTACGTAACATAACCTGTCGTATTGTAACGTAACCTGTTGTATCGTATCGTAACGTAACCTGTAGTAATGTAACATACCGTATTGCAACGTAATATAATGTAATGTAATGTAATGTAATGTAATGTAATGTAATGTAATGTAATGTAATGTAACGTAACCTGTCGTATCCTAATGTAACCTGTCCTGTCTTAATGTAACCTGTCATGTCTTAAAGTAACCTGTCGTATCTTAACGTAACCTGTCGTATCGTAACGTAACGTAACGTAACCTGTCATATCGTAATGTAACCTGTCGTATCCTGTCATAATGTAACCTGTTGTAATATATTGTATCGTAACGTAACGTAACGTAACGTAACGTAACGTAACGTAACATGTCGTATCGTATCTTAACCTTTCGTATCGTATCGTAACCTTTCGTATCCTGTTGCAACGTAACCTGTTGTAATGTATCGTATCGTATCGTAACGTAACTTAATGTAACCTGTCGTATCGTAGCGTAACCTGTCGTATCCTGTCATAACGTAACCTGTCGTATCCTGTCATAACGTAACATGTCGTAATGTAACGTATCGTATCGTAACGTAACCTGTCGTATCCTGTCGTAACGTATCGTAATGTAACGTAACGTAACGTAACCTGTCGTATCATATCGTAACCTTTCGTAACCTGTCGTGTCGTAACGTAACCTGTCGTAACGTAACCTGTCGTAACGTAACCTGTCGTAACGTATCGTGTCGTAACGTAACCTGTCATAACGTAACCTGTCGTAACGTAACCTGTCGTAACGTAACCTGTCGTAACGTTACCTGTCGTAACATAACCTGTCGTAACATAACCTGTCGTAATGTAACGTAACGTAACGTAACCTAACCTGTTGTAACGTAACGTGACCTATCGTATCGTAACGAAACCTGTCGTATCCTGTCATAACGTAACATGTCGTAGTGTAACATATCGTATCGTAACGTAATGTAACGTAACGTAACCTAACCTGTCGTATCTTAATGTAAACAGTCGTAACGTAACATAATGTAGCGTAATGTAACGTAACGTGACGTAACCTGTCGTATCGTGACGTAACCTGTCATATCGTGACGTAACCTGTCATATCGTCTCATGAGCGGTCGTATCCTGTTGTAAAGTAGCCTGTCGTAACGTAACGTAACGTGACCTAACATAACATAACGTAACCTAACGTAACCTAACGTAACCTAACGTAACCTAACGTAACCTAACGTAACCTAACGTAACCTAACGTAACCTAACGTAACCTGCCGTACCTTAATGTAACCTGTCGTACCTTAATGTAACCTGTCGTACCTTAATGTAACCTGTCATATCTTAATGTAACCAGTCGTAACGTAACTTGTCGTATCTTAATGTAACCTGTCGTATCTTAATGTAACCTGTCGTATCTTAATGTAACCTGTCGTATCTTAATGTAACCTGTCGTATCTTAATGTAACCTGTCGTATCTTAACGAAACCTGTCATATCCTGTCATAACGTAACTTGTCGTAATATAACGTATCGTATCGTATCGTATCGTATCCTGTCGTATCTTAACGTAACCTGTCGTATCTTAACGTAACTTGTCGTATCTTAACGTAACTTGTCGTATCTTAACGTAACCTGTCGTATCCTAATGTAACCTGTCGTATCTTAATGTAACCTGTCGTATCTTAATGTAACCTGTTGTATCTTAATGTAAACAGTCGTATCTTAATGTAAGCAGTCGTAACTTAACCTGTCGTATTATAACGTAACCTGTCGTATCGTAACGTAACGTAACGTAACCTGTCGTATCGTAATGTAACCTGCCATATCCTGTCGTAACGTAACCTGTTGTAATGTATTGTATCGTATCATAACGTAACGTAACCTGTCTTATCGTAACGTAACCTGTCGTATCATAACGTAACGTAAAGTAACCTGTCGTATCGTAGCATAACCTGTCGTATCCTGTCGTAACGTATCCTGTCATAACGTAACCTGTCATAATGTAACGTATCGTATCGTATCGTATCGTAACGTAACCTGTTGTAACCTGTCGTATTCTGTCGTATCCTGTCGTATCCTGTCGTATCCTGTCATAACGTAACCTGTTGTAATGTGACATATCGTATCGTAACGTAATGTAACATCACGTAACCTGTCGTATCTTAATGTAAACAGTCGTAACGTAACGTAATGTAATGTAACGTAATGTAACGTAACGTAACGTAACGTAACGTGACGTAACGTGACGTAACCTGTCATATCTTAATGTAACCTGTCGTAATGTAACCTGTCGTAACGTTACCTGTCGTGACGTAACGTAACCTAACGTATCGTATCGTATCGTAACGTAACATGTCGTATCCTGTCGTAACGTAACCTGTCGTAACGTAACCTGTCGTAATGTAACATATCGTATCGTAACGTAATGTAACGTAACGTAACCTGTCGTATCTTAATGTAAACAGTCGTAACGTAACGTAATGTAACGTAACGTGACGTAACCTGTTATAACGTGACGTAACCTCTTATAACGTGACATAACCTGTCATAACGTGACGTATCCTGTCGTATCATGACGTAACCTGTTGTAACCTGTCGTATCGTGACGTAACCTGTCGTATCATCTCATGAGCCATCGTATCCTGTTGTAAAGTGGCCTGTCGTAACGTAACGTAACGTAACGTAACGTGACCTAACGTAGCCTAACGTAGCCTAACGTAGCCTAACGTAGCCTAACGTAACCTGTCGTACCTTAATGTAACCTGTCCTATCTCAATGTAACCTGTCCTATCTCAATGTAACCTGTCCTATCTCAATGTAACCTGTCCTATCTCAATGTAACCTGTCATATCTTAATGTAACCTGTCCTGTCTTAATGTAACCTGTCATGTCTTAATGTAACCTGTCATGTCTTAATGTAACCAGTCGTATCTTAAAGTAACCTGTCGTATCTTAACGTAACCTGTCGTAACGTAACCTGTCGTATCTTATCGTATCTTAACGTATCCTGTCTTATATTAACGTAACCTGTCGTAATGTAACATATCGTATCGTAACGTAATGTGACGTAACGTAATGTAACGTAACGTAATGTAACGTAACGTGACCTGTCGTATCTTAATGTAAACAGTCCTAACATAACGTAACGTAACCTATCGTATCATAAGCTGTTGTATCTTGTTGTAAAGTGACCTGTCATAACGTCATGTAACGTAACGTAACGTAATGTAACCTGTCGTATCTTAATGTAACCTGTCGTATCTTAATGTAACCTGTCGTATCTTAATGTAACCTGTCGTATCTTAATGTAACCTGTCGTATCTTAACGTATCCTGTCTTATATTAACGTATCCTGTCTTATATTAACGTAACCTGTCATAATGTAACATATCGTATCGTAACGTAATGTAACGTAACGTAATGTAACGTAACGTAACCTATCGTATCATAAGCTGTTGTATCTTGTTGTAAAGTGACCTGTCATAACGTCATGTAACGTAACGTCATGTAACGTAACGTCATGTAACGTAACGTCATGTAACGTAACGTCATGTAACGTAACATAACGTAACCTGTCGTAACGTAACGTAACGTAACCTGATGTAACGTTACGTAACATAACCTGTTGTATCGTATCGTAACGTAACCTGTCGTAATGTAATGTACCGTATTGCAACGTAATATAATGTAATGTAATGTAATGTAACCTGTCGCGTCTTAATGTAACCTGTCGTATCCTAATGTAACCTGTCGTATCTTAACGTAACCTGTATTATCGTAACGCAACCTGTCGTATCTTAATGTAATCTTTCGTAACGTAACCTGTCGTGTCATAACGTAACCTGTCGTGTCATAAGGTAACCTGTCGTGTCATAACGTAACCTGTCGTGTCTTAATGTAACCAGTCGTGTCTTAATGTAACCAGTCGTGTCTTAATATAACCTGTCTCAACGTAACCTGTCGTAACGTAACCTGCCTCGTAGCGTAACGTAACCTGCCTCGTAGCGTAACGTAACCTGTCGTAACGTAACCTGTCGTAACGTAACCTGTCGTAACGTAACCTGTCGTAACGTAACCTGTCGTAACGTAACCTGTCGTAACGTAACCTGTCGTAACGTAACCTGTCGTAACGTAACCTGTTGTAACGTAACCTGTCTTAACGTAACCTGTCGTAACGTAACCTGTCATAACGTAACCTGTCGTAACGTAACGTAACCTGATGTAACGTTACGTAACATAACCTGTCGTATTGTAACGTAACCTGTTGTATCGTATCGTAACGTAACCTGTCATAACGTAACCTGTCGTAACGTAACGTAACCTGATGTAACGTTACGTAACATAACCTGTCGTATTGTAACGTAACCTGTTGTATCGTATCGTAACGTAACCTGTCGTAATGTAACATACCGTATTGCAACGTAATATAATGTAATGTAATGTAATGTAACCTGTCGTATCCTAATGTAACCTGTCCTGTCTTAATGTAACCTGTCATGTCTTAAAGTAACCTGTCGTATCTTAACGTAACCTGTCGTATCTTAACGTAACCTGTCGTATCTTAACGTAACCTGTCGTATCTTAACGTAACCTGTCGTATCTTAACGTAACCTGTCGTATCTTAACGTAACCTGTCGTATCTTAACGTAACCTGTCGTATCTTAACGTAACCTGTCGTATCTTAACGTAACCTGTCGTATCTTAACGTATCCTGTCAGATACGACATTACGACAGGTTACGTTAAGATACGACAGGTTACGTTAAGATACGACAGGTTACGTAACGTAAAGTAACCTGTCGTATCGTAGCATAACCTGTCGTATCCTGTCGTAACGTATCCTGTCGTAACGTAACCTGTCGTAATGTAACGTATCGTATCGTATCGTATCGTATCGTAACGTAACCTGTTGTAACCTGTCGTATCCTGTCATAACGTAACCTGTTGTAATGTGACATATCGTATCGTAACGTAATGTAACATCACGTAACCTGTCGTGTCTTAATGTGAACAGTCGTAACGTAACGTAATGTAATGTAACGTAATGTAACGTAACGTAACGTAACGTGACGTAACGTGACGTAACCTGTCATATCTTAATGTAACCTGTCGTAACGTAACATGTCGTAACGTTACCTGTCGTAACGTAACGTAACCTAACGTATCGTATCGTATCGTATCGTATCGTATCGTATCGTATCGTATCGTATCGTATCGTATCGTAACGTAACATGTCGTATCCTGTCGTAACGTAACCTGTCGTAACGTAACCTGTCGTAATGTAACATATCGTATCGTAACGTAATGTAACGTAATGTAACGTAACGTAACCTGTCGTATCTTAATGTAAACAGTCGTATCGTAACGTAACGTAATGTAACGTAACGTGACGTAACCTGTTATAACGTGACGTAACCTGTTATAACGTGACGTATCCTGTGATAACGTGACGTATCCTGTCGTATCATGACGTAACCTGTCGTAACCTGTCGTATCGTGACGTAACCTGTCGTATCGTCTCATGAGCCATCGTATCCTGTTGTAAAGTAGCCTGTCGTAACGTCACGTAACGTGACCTAACGTAACCTAACGTAGCCTAACGTAGCCTGTCGTACCTTAATGTAACCTGTCTTATCTCAATGTAACCTGTCCTATCTCAATGTAACCAGTCCTATCTCAATGTAACCTGTCCTATCTCAATGTAACCTGTCGTATCTTAATGTAAACAGTCCTATATTAATGTAACCTGTCGTATCTTAATGTAACCTGTCCTGTCTTAATGTAACCTGTCGTATCTTAATGTAACCTGTCGTATCTTAATGTAACCTGTCGTATCTTAATGTAACCTGTCGTATCTTAATGAAAACAGTCGTACCTTAATGTAAACAGCCGTAACGTAACCTGTCGTATCGTATCGTAACGTAACCTGTCGTATCGTAACGTAACCTGTCGTATCGTATCGTAACGGAACCTGCCGTATCCTGTCGTAACGGAACCTGTCGTAATGTATCGTAACGTAACGTAACGTAACGTAACGTAACGTAACCTGTCGTATCGTATCGTAACCTTTCGTAACGTAACATGTCGTAACGTAACCTGTTATAACGTAACCTGTCGTATCATATCGTAACCTTTCGTATAGTAACGTAAACTGTCTGATTGTAACGTAACGTAACCTGTCGTAACGTAACCTGTCGTAACGTAACCTGTCGTAACGTAACATGTCATAACGTAACCTGTCGTATCGTAACGTAACGTAACCTGATGTAACGTTACGTAACATAACCTGTCGTATTGTAACGTAACCTGTTGTATCGTATCGTAACGTAACCTGTCGTAATGTAACATACCGTATTGCAACGTAATATAATGTAATGTAATGTAATGTAATGTAATGTAATGTAATGTAATGTAATGTAACGTAACGTAACCTGTCGTATCCTAATGTAACCTGTCCTGTCTTAATGTAACCTGTCATGTCTTAAAGTAACCTGTCGTATCTTAACGTAACCTGTCGTATCGTAACGTAACGTAACGTAACGTAACGTAACCTGTCATATCGTAATGTAACCTGTCGTATCCTGTCGTATCCTGTCGTAATGTAACCTGTTGTAATATATTGTATCGTAACGTAACGTAACGTAACGTAACGTAACATGTCGTATCGTATCTTAACCTTTCGTATCGTATCGTAACCTTTCGTATCCTGTTGCAACGTAACCTGTCGTAATGTATCGTATCGTATCGTAACGTATCGTAACGTAACTTAATGTAACCTGTCGTATTGTAGCGTAACCTGTCGTATCCTGTCATAACGTAACCTGTCGTATCCTGTCATAACGTAACATGTCGTAATGTAACGTATCGTATCGTAACGTAACCTGTCGTATCCTGTCGTAACGTATCGTAATGTAACGTAACGTAACGTAACCTGTCGTATCATATCGTAACCTTTCGTAACCTGTCGTGTCGTAACGTAACCTGTCGTAACGTAACCTGTCGTAACGTAACCTGTCATAACGTAACCTGTCGTGACGTATCGTGTCGTAACGTAACCTGTCGTAACGTAACCTGTCGTAACGTAACCTGTCGTAACGTAACCTGTCGTAACGTTACCTGTCGTAACATAACCTGTCGTAACATAACCTGTCGTAATGTAACGTAACGTAACGTAACGTAACGTAACGTAACGTAACCTAACCTGTTGTAACGTAACGTGACCTATCGTATCGTAACGAAACCTGTCGTATCCTGTCATAACGTAACATGTCGTAGTGTAACATGTCGTAGTGTAACATATCGTATCGTAACGTAATGTAACGTAACGGAACCTAACCTGTCGTATCTTAATGTAAACAGTCGTAACGTAACATAATGTAGCGTAATGTAACGTAACGTGACGTAACCTGTCGTATCGTGACGTAACCTGTCATATCGTGACGTAACCTGTCATATCGTCTCATGAGCGGTCGTATCCTGTTGTAAAGTAGCCTGTCGTAACGTAACGTAACGTGACCTAACATAACATAACGTAACCTAACGTAACCTAACGTAACCTAACGTAACCTAACGTAACCTAACGTAACCTGCCGTACCTTAATGTAACCTGTCGTACCTTAATGTAACCTGTCGTACCTTAATGTAACCTGTCGTACCTTAATGTAACCTGTCATATCTTAATGTAACCAGTCGTAACGTAACTTGTCGTATCTTAATGTAACCTGTCGTATCTTAATGTAACCTGTCGTATCTTAATGTAACCTGTCGTATCTTAGTGTAACCTGTCGTATCTTAATGTAACCTGTCGTATCTTAACGAAACCTGTCGTGTCCTGTCATAACGTAACTTGTCGTAATATAACGTATCGTATCGTATCCTGTCGTATCTTAACGTAACCTGTCGTATCTTAACGTAACTTGTCGTATCTTAACGTAACTTGTCGTATCTTAACGTAACCTGTCGTATCCTAATGTAACCTGTCGTATCTTAATGTAACCTGTCGTATCTTAATGTAACCTGTTGTATCTTAATGTAAACAGTCGTATCTTAATGTAAGCAGTCGTAACTTAACCTGTCGTATTATAACGTAACCTGTCGTATCGTAACGTAACGTAACGTAACGTAACCTGTCGTATCGTAATGTAACCTGCCATATCCTGTCGTAACGTAACCTGTTGTAATGTATTGTATCGTATCATAACGTAACGTAACCTGTCTTATCGTAACGTAACCTGTCGTATCATAACGTAACGTAAAGTAACCTGTCGTATCGTAGCATAACCTGTCGTATCCTGTCGTAACGTATCCTGTTATAACGTAACCTGTCGTAATGTAACGTATCGTATCGTATCGTATCGTAACGTAACCTGTTGTAACCTGTCGTATCCTGTCATAACGTAACCTGTTGTAATGTGACATATCGTATCGTAACGTAATGTAACATCACGTAACCTGTCGTATCTTAATGTAAACAGTCGTAACGTAACGTAACGTAATGTAATGTAACGTAATGTAACGTAACGTAACGTAACGTAACGTGACGTAACGTGACGTAACCTGTCATATCTTAATGTAACCTGTCGTAATGTAACCTGTCGTAACGTAACATGTCGTAACGTTACCTGTCGTGACGTAACATAACCTAACGTATCGTATCGTATCGTAACGTAACATGTCGTAACCTGTCGTAACGTAACCTGTCGTAATGTAACATATCGTATCGTAACGTAATGTAACGTAACGTAACCTGTCGTATCTTAATGTAAACAGTCGTAACGTAACGTAATGTAACGTAACGTGACGTAACCTGTTATAACGTGACGTAACCTCTTATAACGTGACATAACCTGTCATAACGTGACGTATCCTGTCGTATCATGACGTAACCTGTTGTAACCTGTCGTATCGTGACGTAACCTGTCGTATCATCTCATGAGCCATCGTATCCTGTTGTAAAGTGGCCTGTCGTAACGTAACGTAACGTAACGTAACGTAACGTAACGTGACCTAACGTAACCTAACGTAGCCTAACGTAACGTGACCTAACGTAACCTAACGTAACCTAACGTAGCCTAACGTAGCCTAACGTAACCTGTCGTACCTTAATGTAACCTGTCCTATCTCAATGTAACCTGTCCTATCTCAATGTAACCTGTCCTATCTCAATGTAACCAGTCGTATCTTAACGTAACCTGTCGTATCTTAACGTAACCTGTCGTATCTTAATGTAAACAGTCGTATCTTAATGTAAACAGTCGTATCTTAATGTAAGCAGTCGTAACTTAACCTGTCGTATCTTATCGTATCTTATCGTATCTTAACGTATCCTGTCTTATATTAACGTAACCTGTCGTAATGTAACATATCGTATCGTAACGTAATGTGACGTAACGTAATGTAACGTAACGTAATGTAACGTAACGTGATGTAACGTAACGTGACCTGTCGTATCTTAATGTAAACAGTCCTGACGTAACGTAACGTAACCTATCGTATCATAAGCTGTTGTATCTTGTTGTAAAGTGACCTGTCATAACGTCATGTAACGTAACGTAACGTAATGTAACGTAATGTAACCTGTCGTATCTTAATGTAACCTGTCGTATCTTAATGAAAACAGTCGTACCTTAATGTAAACAGCCGTAACGTAGCCTGTCGTATCGTATCATAACGTAACCTGTCGTATCGTATCGTAACGGAACCTGTCGTATCGTAACGGAACCTGTCGTATCCTGTCGTAACATAACCTGTCGTAATGTAACATATCGTATCATAACGTTGTGTAACGTAACCTGTCGTATCTTAATGTAAACAGTCATAACGTAATGCAACGTAACGTAACCTGTCGTAACATGTCGTAACGTAACCTGTCGTAACGTAACATGTCGTAACGTAACCTATCGTAATGAAACCTGTCGTATCCTGTCGTAACGTAACCTGTTGTAATGTAACATATCGTATCATAACGTAATGTAACGTAACGTAACCTGTCGTATCTTAATGTAAAGAGTCGCAACGTAACGTTACATAACGTAACGTGATGTAACATAACTTGATGTAACCTGTCGTAACGTGACGTAACCTGTCGTAACGTGACGTAACCTGTCGTAACGTGACGTAACCTGTCGTAACGTGACGTAAGCCATCGTAAAGTAACCTGACGTAACGTAACGTAACGTAACGTAACGTAACGTAACGTGACGTAACGTAATGTAACGTAACGTAACGTAACGTAACGTAACGTAACGTAACCTGTCGTACCTTAATGTAACCTGTCGTGTCTTAATGTAAACAGTCATATCTTAATGTGAGCAGTCGTAACGTAACCTGTCGTATCGTAACGTAACCTGTGTTATCGTATCGTAACGTAACCTGTCGTATCGTATCGTAACCTTTCGTAACGTAACATGTCGTAACGTAACATGTCGTAACGTAACATGTCGTAACGTAACATGTCGTAACGTAACATGTCGTAACGTAACCTGTCGTAACGTAACCTGTCGTATCATATCGTAACCTTTCGTATAGTAACGTAAACTGTCGTATTGTAACATAACGTAACATGTCATAACGTAACATGTCATAACGTAACCTGTCGTAACGTAACGTAACGTAACCTGATGTAACGTTACGTAACATAACCTGTTGTATCGTATCGTAACGTAACCTGTCGTAATGTAATGTACCGTATTGCAACGTACCGTATTGCAACGTAATATAATGTAATGTAATGTAATGTAACCTGTCGCGTCTTAATGTAACCTGTCGTATCCTAATGTAACCTGTCGTATCTTAACGTAACCTGTATTATCGTAACGCAACCTGTCGTATCTTAATGTGATCTTTCGTAACGTAACCTGTCGTGTCATAACGTAACCTGTCGTGTCATAACGTAACCTGTCGTGTCATAACGTAACCTGTCGTGTCTTAATGTAACCAGTCGTGTCTTAATATAACCTGTCTCAACGTAACCTGTCGTAACGTAACCTGCCTCGTAGCGTAACGTAACCTGCCTCGTAGCGTAACGTAACCTGTCGTAACGTAACCTGTCGTAACGTAACCTGTCGTAACGTAACCTGTCGTAACGTAACCTGTCGTAACGTAACCTGTCGTAACGTAACCTGTCGTAACGTAACCTGTCTTAACGTAACCTGTCGTAACGTAACCTGTCGTAACGTAACGTAACCTGTCGTAACGTAACGTAACGTAACCTGATGTAACGTTACGTAACATAACCTGTCGTATTGTAACGTAACCTGTTGTATCGTATCGTAACGTAACCTGTTGTAATGTAACATACCGTATTGCAACGTAATATAATGTAATGTAATGTAATGTAACCTGTCGTATCCTAATGTAACCTGTCCTGTCTTAATGTAACCTGTCATGTCTTAAAGTAACCTGTCGTATCTTAACGTAACCTGTCGTATCTTAACGTAACCTGTCGTATCTTAACGTATCCTGTCTTATATTAAAGTAACCTGTCATAATGTAACATATCGTATCGTAACGTAATGTAATGTAATGTAACGTGACCTGTTGTATCTTAATGTAAACAGTCGTAACGTAACGTAACCTATCGTATCATAAGCTGTTGTATCTTGTTGTAAAGTGACCTGTCATAACGTCATGTAACGTAACATAACGTAATGTAACCTGTCGTATCTTAATGTAACCTGTCGTATCTTAATGAAAACAGTCGTACCTTAATGTAAACAGCCGTAACGTAACCTGTCGTATCGTATCATAACGTAACCTGTCGTATCGTATCGTAACGGAACCTGTTGTATCGTAACGGAACCTGTCGTATCCTGTCGTAACATAACCTGTCGTAATGTAACATATCGTATCATAACGTTGTGTAACGTAACCTGTCGTATCTTAATGTAAACAGTCATAACGTAATGCAACGTAACGTAACCTGTCGTAACATGTCGTAACGTAACCTGTCGTAACGTAACATGTCATAACGTAACCTATCGTAATGAAACCTGTCGTATCCTGTCGTAACGTAACCTGTTGTAATGTAACATATCGTATCATAACGTAATGTAACGTAACGTAACCTGTCGTATCTTAATGTAAAGAGTCGCAACGTAACGTTACGTAACGTAACGTAACGTAACGTAACATAACTTGATGTAACCTGTCGTAACGTGACGTAACCTGTCGTAACGTGACGTAACCTGTCGTAACGTGACGTAACCTGTCGTAACGTGACGTAAGCCGTCGTAAAGTAACCTGACGTAACGTAACGTAACGTAACCTGTCGTATCATATCGTGACCTTTCGTAACCTGTCGTGTCGTAACGTAACCTGTCGTAACGTAACCTGTCGTAACGTAACCCGTCGTAACGTATCGTGTCGTAACGTAACCTGTCATAACGTAACCTGTCGTAACGTAACCTGTCGTAACGTAACCTGTCGTAACGTTACCTGTCGTAACATAACCTGTCGTAACATAACCTGTCGTAATGTAACGTAACGTAACGTAACCTGTCGTATCGTGACGTAACCTGTCATATCGTGACGTAACCTGTCATATCGTCTCATGAGCGGTCGTATCCTGTTGTAAAGTAGCCTGTCGTAACGTAACGTAACGTGACCTAACATAACATAACGTAACCTAACGTAACCTAACGTAACCTAACGTAACCTAACGTAACCTAACGTAACCTAACGTAACCTAACGTAACCTAACGTAACCTGCCGTACCTTAATGTAACCTGTCGTACCTTAATGTAACCTGTCGTACCTTAATGTAACCTGTCATATCTTAATGTAACCAGTCGTAACGTAACTTGTCGTATCTTAATGTAACCTGTCGTATCTTAATGTAACCTGTCGTATCTTAATGTAACCTGTCGTATCTTAATGTAACCTGTCGTATCTTAACGAAACCTGTCGTATCCTGTCATAACGTAACTTGTCGTAATATAACGTATCGTATCGTATCGTATCCTGTCGTATCTTAACGTATCCTGTCGTATCTTAACGTAACTTGTTGTATCTTAACGTAACTTGTCGTATCCTAATGTAACCTGTCGTATCTTAATGTAACCTGTTGTATCTTAATGTAAACAGTCGTATCTTAATGTAAGCAGTCGTAACTTAACCTGTCGTATTATAACGTAACCTGTCGTATCGTAACGTAACGTAACCTGTCGTATCGTAATGTAACCTGCCATATCCTGTCGTAACGTAACCTGTTGTAATGTATTGTATCGTATCATAACGTAACGTAACCTGTCTTATCGTAACGTAACGTAACGTAACCTTACGTATCATAACGTAACCTTACGTATCATAACGTAACGTAAAGTAACCTGTCGTATCGTAGCATAACCTGTCGTATCCTGTCGTAACGTATCCTGTCATAACGTAACCTGTCGTAATGTAACGTATCGTATCGTATCGTATCGTATCGTAACGTAACCTGTTGTAACCTGTCGTATCCTGTCATAACGTAACCTGTTGTAATGTGACATATCGTATCGTAACGTAATGTAACATCACGTAACCTGTCGTATCTTAATGTAAACAGTCGTAACGTAACGTAACGTAATGTAATGTAACGTAATGTAACGTAACGTAACGTAACGTGACGTAACGTTACGTAACCTGTCATATCTTAATGTAACCTGCCGTAATGTAACCTGTCGTAACGTAACATGTCGTAACGTTACCTGTCGTGACGTAACGTAACCTAACGTATCGTATCGTATCGTATCGTAACGTAACATGTCGTATCCTGTCGTAACGTAACCTGTCGTAACGTAACCTGTCGTAATGTAACATATCGTATCGTAACGTAATGTAACGTAACGTAACCTGTCGTATCTTAATGTAAACAGTCGTAACGTAACGTAATGTAACGTAATGTAACGTAATGTGACGTAACCTGTTATAACGTGACGTAACCTGTTATAACGTGACATATCCTGTCGTATCATGACGTAACCTGTCGTAACCTGTCGTATCGTGACGTAACCTGTCGTATCATCTCATGAGCCATCGTATCCTGTTATAAAGTGGCCTGTCGTAACGTAACGTAACGTAACGTAACGTGACCTAACGTAACCTAACGTAACCTAACGTAGCCTAACGTAACCTGTCGTACCTTAATGTAACCTGTCCTATCTCAATGTAACCTGTCCTATCTCAATGTAACCTGTCCTATCTCAATGTAACCTGTCCTATCTCAATGTAACCTGTCCTATCTCAATGTAACCTGTCCTATCTCAATGTAACCTGTCCTATCTCAATGTAACCTGTCCTATCTCAATGTAACCTGTCCTATCTCAATGTAACCTGTCCTATCTCAATGTAACCTGTCCTATCTCAATGTAACCTGTCCTATCTCAATGTAACCTGTCGTATCTTAATGTAAACAGTCCTATATTAATGTAACCTGTCGTATCTTAATGTAACCTGTCCTGTCTTAATGTAACCTGTCATGTCTTAATGTAACCAGTCGTATCTTAAAGTAACCTGTCGTATCTTAACGTAACCTGTCGTATCTTAACGTAACCTGTCGTATCTTAACGTAACCTGTCGTAACATAACCTGTCGTAACATAACCTGTCGTATCTTAACGTAACCTGTCGTAACATAACCTGTCGTAACGTAACCTGTCGTATCTTAACGTATCCTGTCTTATATTAACGTAACCTGTCGTAATGTAACATATCGTATCGTAACGTAATGTAATGTAACGTAACGTAATGTAACGTAACGTAATGTAACGTAACGTAATGTAACGTAACGTGACCTGTCGTATCTTAATGTAAACAGTCCTAACATAACGTAACGTAACGTAACCTATCGTATCATAAGCTGTTGTATCTTGTTGTAAAGTGACCTGTCATAACGTCATGTAACGTAACGTAACGTGATGTAACCTGTCGTATCTTAATGTAACCTGTCGTATCTTAATGTAACCTGTCGTATCTTAATGTAACCTGTCGTATCTTAATGTAACCTGTCGTATCTTAATGAAAACAGTCGTACCTTAATGTAAACAGCCGTAACGTAACCTGTCGTATCGTATCGTAACGTAACCTGTCGTATCGTAACGTAACCTGTCGTATCGTATCGTATCGTAACGGAACCTGTCGTATCGTAACGGAACCTGCCGTATCCTGTCGTAACGGAACCTGTAGTAATGTATCGTAACGTATCGTAACGTAACGTAACGTAACGTAACGTAACCTGTCGTATCGTATCGTAACCTTTCGTAACGTAACATGTCGTAACATAACCTGTTATAACGTAACCTGTCGTATCATATCGTAACCTTTCGTATAGTAACGTAAACTGTCTGATTGTAACGTAACGTAACATAACATGTCATAACGTAACCTGTCGTAACGTAACCTGTCGTAACGTAACCTGTCGTAACGTAACATGTCATAACGTAACCTGTCGTAACGTAACGTAACCTGATGTAACGTTACGTAACATAACCTGTCGTATTGTAACGTAACCTGTTGTATCGTATCGTAACGTAACCTGTCGTAATGTAACATACCGTATTGCAACGTAATATAATGTAATGTAATGTAATGTAATGTAATGTAATGTAATGTAACGTAACCTGTCGTATCCTAATGTAACCTGTCCTGTCTTAATGTAACCTGTCATGTCTTAAAGTAACCTGTCGTATCTTAACGTAACCTGTCGTATCGTAACGTAACGTAACGTAACCTGTCATATCGTAATGTAACCTGTCGTATCCTGTCGTAATGTAACCTGTTGTAATATATTGTATCGTAACGTAACGTAACGTAACGTAACGTAACATGTCGTATCGTATCGTATCTTAACCTTTCGTATCGTATCGTAACCTTTCGTATCCTGTTGCAACGTAACCTGTCGTAATGTATCGTATCGTATCGTAACGTAACTTAATGTAACCTGTCGTATCGTAGCGTAACCTGTCGTATCCTGTCATAACGTAACCTGTCGTATCCTGTCATAACGTAACATGTCGTAATGTAACGTAACATGTCGTAATGTAACGTATCGTATCGTAACGTAACCTGTCGTATCCTGTCGTAACGTATCGTAATGTAACGTAACGTAACGTAACCTGTCGTATCATATCGTAACCTTTCGTAACCTGTCGTGTCGTAACGTAACCTGTCGTAACGTAACCTGTCGTAACGTAACCTGTCGTAACGTATCGTGTCGTAACGTAACCTGTCGTAACGTAACCTGTCGTAACGTAACCTGTCGTAACGTAACCTGTCGTAACGTAACCTGTCGTAACGTTACCTGTCGTAACATAACCTGTCGTAACGTAACCTGTCGTAATGTAACGTAACGTAACGTAACGTAACCTAACGTAACCTAACCTGTTGTAACGTAACGTGACCTATCGTATCGTAACGAAACCTGTCGTATCCTGTCATAACGTAACATGTCGTAGTGTAACATATCGTATCGTAACGTAATGTAACGTAACGTAACCTAACCTGTTGTATCTTAATGTAAACAGTCGTAACGTAACATAATGTAGCGTAATGTAACGTAACGTGACGTAACCTGTCGTATCGTGACGTAACCTGTCATATCGTGACGTAACCTGTCATATCGTCTCATGAGCGGTCGTATCCTGTTGTAAAGTAGCCTGTCGTAACGTAACGTAACGTGACCTAACATAACATAACGTAACCTAACGTAACCTAACGTAACCTAACGTAACCTAACGTAACCTGCCGTACCTTAATGTAACCTGCCGTACCTTAATGTAACCTGTCGTACCTTAATGTAACCTGTCATATCTTAATGTAACCAGTCGTAACGTAACTTGTCGTATCTTAATGTAACCTGTCGTATCTTAATGTAACCTGTCGTATCTTAATGTAACCTGTCGTATCTTAATGTAACCTGCCGTACCTTAATGTAACCTGCCGTACCTTAATGTAACCTGTCGTACCTTAATGTAACCTGTCATATCTTAATGTAACCAGTCGTAACGTAACTTGTCGTATCTTAATGTAACCTGTCGTATCTTAATGTAACCTGTCGTATCTTAATGTAACCTGTCGTATCTTAATGTAACCTGTCGTATCTTAATGTAACCTGTCGTATCTTAATGTAACCTGTCGTATCTTAACGAAACCTGTCGTATCCTGTCATAACGTAACTTGTCGTAATATAACGTATCGTATCGTATCGTATCCTGTCGTATCTTAACGTAACCTGTCGTATCTTAACGTAACTTGTCGTATCTTAACGTAACTTGTCGTATCTTAACGTAACCTGTCGTATCCTAATGTAACCTGTCGTATCTTAATGTAACCTGTCGTATCTTAATGTAACCTGTTGTATCTTAATGTAAACAGTCGTATCTTAATGTAAGCAGTCGTAACTTAACCTGTCGTATTATAACGTAACCTGTCGTATCGTAACGTAACGTAACGTAACCTGTCGTATCGTAATGTAACCTGCCATATCCTGTCGTAACGTAACCTGTTGTAATGTATTGTATCGTATCATAACGTAACGTAACCTGTCTTATCGTAACGTAACCTGTCGTATCATAACGTAACGTAAAGTAACCTGTCGTATCGTAGCATAACCTGTCGTATCCTGTCGTAACGTATCCTGTCATAACGTAACCTGTCATAATGTAACGTATCGTATCGTATCGTATCGTAACGTAACCTGTTGTAACCTGTCGTATCCTGTCGTATCCTGTCGTATCCTGTCGTATCCTGTCATAACATAACCTGTTGTAATGTGACATATCGTATCGTAACGTAATGTAACATCACGTAACCTGTCGTATCTTAATGTAAACAGTCGTAACGTAACGTAGTGTAATGTAACGTAATGTAACGTAATGTAACATAACGTAACCTGTCGTATCTTAACGTAACCTGTCGTATCTTAACGTAACCTGTCGTATCTTAACGTAACCTGTCGTATCTTAATGTAACCTGTCGTATCTTATCGTATCTTAACGTATCCTGTCTTATATTAACGTAACCTGTCGTAATGTAACATATCGTATCGTAACGTAATGTAATGTAACGTAACGTAATGTAACGTAACGTAATGTAACGTAACGTAATGTAACGTAACGTAACCTATCGTATCATAAGCTGTTGTATCTTGTTGTAAAGTGACCTGTCATAACGTCATGTAACGTAACGTAACGTAACGTAACGTGATGTAACCTGTCGTATCTTAATGTGACCTGTCGTATCTTAATGAAAACAGTCGTACCTTAATGTAAACAGCCGTAACGTAACCTGTTGTATCGTATCATAACGTAACCTGTCGTATCGTAACGGAACCTGTCGTATCGTATCGTATCGTAACGTAACCTGTCGTATCGTATCGTAACGGAACCTGTCGTATCGTAACGGAACCTGCCGTATCCTGTCGTAACGGAAACTGTCGTAATGTATCGTAACGTAACGTAACGTAACGTAACGTAACGTAACCTGTCGTATCGTATCGTAACCTTTCGTAACGTAACATGTCGTAACGTAACCTGTCGTATCATATCGTAACCTTTCGTATAGTAACGTAAACTGTCGTATTGTAACGTAACGTAACCTGTTGTAACGTAACATGTCGTAACGTAACCTGTCGTAACGTAACCTGTCGTAACGTAACCTGTCGTAACGTAACCTGTCGTAACGTAACCTGTCGTAACGTAACCTGTCGTAACGTAACCTGTCGTAACGTAACCTGTCGTAACGTAACCTGTCGTAACGTAACCTGTCTTAACGTAACCTGTCGTAACGTAACCTGTCGTAACGTAACCTGTCGTAACGTAACGTAACCTGATGTAACGTTACGTAACATAACCTGTCGTATTGTAACGTAACCTGTTGTATCGTATCGTAACGTAACCTGTCGTAATGTAACATACCGTATTGCAACGTAATATAATGTAATGTAATGTAATGTAACCTGTCGTATCCTAATGTAACCTGTCCTGTCTTAATGTAACCTGTCATGTCTTAAAGTAACCTGTCGTATCTTAATGTAACCTGTCGTATCTTAACGTAACCTGTCGTATCTTAACGTATCCTGTCTTATATTAAAGTAACCTGTCATAATGTAACATATCGTATCGTAACGTAATGTAATGTAATGTAACGTGACCTGTCGTATCTTAATGTAAACAGTCGTAACGTAACGTAACCTGTCGTATCATAAGCTGTTGTATCTTGTTGTAAAGTGACCTGTCATAACGTCATGTAACGTAACATAACGTAATGTAACCTGTCGTATCTTAATGTAACCTGTCGTATCTTAATGAAAACAGTCGTACCTTAATGTAAACAGCCGTAACGTAACCTGTCCTATCGTATCATAACGTAACCTGTCGTATCGTATCGTAACGGAACCTGTTGTATCGTAACGGAACCTGTCGTATCCTGTCGTATCCTGTCGTAACATAACCTGTCGTAATGTAACATATCGTATCATAACGTTGTGTAACGTAACCTGTCGTATCTTAATGTAAACAGTCATAACGTAATGCAACGTAACGTAACCTGTCGTAACATGTCGTAACGTAACCTGTCGTAACGTAACATGTCATAACGTAACCTATCGTAATGAAACCTGTCGTATCCTGTCGTAACGTAACCTGTTGTAATGTAACATATCGTATCATAACGTAATGTAACGTAACGTAACCTGTCGTATCTTAATGTAAAGAGTCGCAACGTAACGTTACGTAACGTAACGTAACGTAATGTAACATAACTTGATGTAACCTGTCGTAACGTGACGTAACCTGTCGTAACGTGACGTAACCTGTCGTAACGTGACGTAAGCCGTCGTAAAGTAACCTGACGTGACGTAACGTAACGTAACGTAACGTAACGTAACGTAACGTAACGTAACGTAACCTGTCGTACCTTAATGTAACCTGTCGTGTCTTAATGTAAACAGTCATATCTTAATGTGAGCAGTCGTAACGTAACCTGTCGTATCGTAACGTAACCTGTGTTATCGTATCGTAACGTAACCTGTTGTATCGTAACGTAACCTGTCGTATCGTAACGTAACCTACGTAGCCTGTCGTAACCTGTCGTATCCTGTCGTAACGTAACCTGTCGTATCCTGTCGTAACGGAACCTGTCATAATGTTTCGTAACGTAACCTGTCGTATCGTAACCTTTCGTAACGTAACATGTCGTAACGTAACATGTCGTAACGTAACCTGTCGTAACGTAACCTGTCGTATCATATCGTAACCTTTCGTATAGTAACGTAAACTGTCGTATTGTAACATAACGTAACATGTCATAACGTAACCTGTCATAACGTAACCTGTCGTAACGTAACGTGTCATAACGTAACCTGTCATAACGTAACCTGTCATAACGTAACATGTCATAACGTAACCTGTCGTAACGTAACCTGTCGTAACGTAACGTAACGTAACCTGATGTAACGTTACGTAACATAACCTGTTGTATCGTATCGTAACGTAACCTGTCGTAATGTAACGTACCGTATTGCAACGTAATATAATGTAATGTAATGTAACCTGTCGCGTCTTAATGTAACCTGTCGTATCCTAATGTAACCTGTCGTATCTTAACGTAACCTGTATTATCGTAACGCAACCTGTCGTATCTTAATGTAATCTTTCGTAACGTAACCTGTCGTGTCATAACGTAACCTGTCGTGTCATAACGTAACCTGTCGTGTCATAACGTAACCTGTCATGTCTTAATGTAACCAGTCGTGTCTTAATATAACCTGTCTCAACGTAACCTGTCGTAACGTAACCTGTCGTAACGTAACCTGTCGTAACGTAACCTGTCGTAACGTAACCTGTCGTAACGTAACCTGTCGTAACGTAACCTGTCATATCGTAACGTAACCTGTCATATCGTAACGTAACCTGTCGTATCGTAACCTGTCTCGTAGCGTAACCTGTCGTAACGTAACCTGTCGTAACGTAACCTGTCGTAACGTAACATGTCTCGTAGCGTAACGTAACCTGTCGTAACGTAACCTGTCGTAACGTAACCTGTCATAATGTAACGTAACCTGTCGTAATGTAACGTAACCTGTCGTAACGTAACCTGTCCTAGCGTAACGTAATGTATCGTATCATGACCTGTCATAACGTAACGTAACCTGTCGTATCGTAATGTAACCTGTCGCAACATAACGTAACCTGTCATATCGTAACGTAACCTATCCTGTCGTATCGTAACCTATCATAACGTAACGTAACCTGTCATATCGTAACGTAACCTGTCGTATCGTAACCTGTCTCGTAGCGTAACCTGTCGTAACGTAACCTGTCGTAACGTAACCTGTCGTAACGTAACATGTCTCGTAGCGTAACGTAACCTGTCGTAACGTAACCTGTCGTAACATAACCTGTCGTAACGTAACCTGTCGTAATGTAACGTAACCTGTCGTAATGTAACGTAACCTGTCGTAACGTAACCTGTCCTAGCGTAACGTAATGTATCGTATCATGACCTGTCATAACGTAACGTAACCTGTCGTATCGTAATGTAACCTGTCGCAACATAACGTAACCTGTCATATCGCAACGTAACCTATCCTGTCGTATCGTAACCTATCATAACGTAACGTAACCTGTCATATCGTAACCTGTCATATCCTATCGTAACATAACGTAACCCATCCTATCCTAACGTAACGTAACGTAACGTAACCTATCGTAATGTGACGTAACCTAACCTATCCTCTCGTAATGTAACCTATCCTAACGTAATGTGACATAACGTATCCTATCATAACGTAACGTAACATAACGTATCGTATCGTAATGTAACATAACGTAACCTATCCTGTCGTAATGTAACGTAACATAATGTAACCTATCCTATTGTAACGTAACCTATCCTATCGTAACGTAACGTAACCCATCCTATCGTAACGTAATGTTACGTATCGTAACATATCCTATCCTAACGTAACGTATCCTATCCTATCGTAACGTAACGGTGTGTACCCTATCGTAACGCAACGTAAGCTATCCTATCCTATCCTATCCTATCCTATCGTAACGTAACGTATCCTGTCCTAACCTAGGGTAACCTAACCTAACCTAACCCAACCCAGTTCTTTGTACAGCTTTTTGCTGTATTCAGAATTACTATTCATTATCACTTTCCATTTATTATATTGCTGGTCACTACTCTAATCCAATTAAATGGTTTGTATTAATCCAGTGATTGATTATTCATAAATTCTAGGAACAGTATAAGGCCATTTGGCCTATCAAGTCTACTCCGCGATTCAATCATGGCTGATCTCTCCTTCCCTCCCAACCCCATTCTCCTGCCTTTGCTCTATAACCCCTGTACCAATCATGAATCTGTCAATCTCCACCTTAAACATCCTTTCCACATCCTCAATATCTAGGTCTGCTGCTCCTTGGTTGTGTACAAATTGAGTACTGCATTTGTGCAATAGTCGACAAAGAATAGGTTCAGGTTTATTATTGTCACGCAAGTCTTTGGAATGTGGGAGGAAACCGGAGCACCAATAGAAAACGCACACGGTCACAGGGAAAAAGTACAAACTCCATACACACAACACCCGTGGTCAGGATCGAACCAGGGTCTCTGCCGCTGTCAGGCAGCAACTCTGTCGCTGTACCACCCCAAAACTGGGGGAGTTCCCGTGGGGAGTTCTTGTGCTGTACTGTGTTATGTTCTTACTTTTAGGTTCGTTTGATTTAGGGATGCAGCGTGGAAACAGGCCCGTCGGCTCAACGAGTCCACGCTGACCATCAATCAGTCGTTCTATGTGATCCCACTTTTTTATCCACTCCTTGCACACGAGGCAATTTGCAGAATTTTCCAATTAACCCACAAACCTGCACTTCTTTGGTGTGTGGGAAGAAACCGGAGCACCCACATGATCACAGGGAGAACTCACAAACGCCACACACAGACAGCACCTGATGTCAGGATCAAAGCCAGGTCTCTGGTGCTGTGAGGCAGCGGCTCGACCAGCTGTGACTCTGTGCTGTTATAGAAAAAAAGTCATATCTCTGAACAGATGACTCTTGAAATAGAAGAGGTAATTTCTGAGGGGCTTGTGAATGCAGCACTGTTTCACTATTCTGTTCTTTTGAATGTCCCTCTTGTGCTGTGTCCACAGCTCTGCAATTTCTTGCGATGAGCCTGCAGTTTCCTGATGCACTCAGTATCATTCATTTGTCCATTCATCTTGTGCAAGGTTAATTTCAAGCAGTGAGTATGTGGTAACTTGATTTATTCACAAAATGCTGGAGTAACTCAGCAGGTCAGGCAGCATCTCGGGAGAGAAGGAATGGGTGACGTTTCGGGTCGAGACCCTTAAACAGACTTTACATTTAATTTTGCTGTGCCTTTGTGACTGCATCGGTTGCTTTGTGGCTCCTGCAAAACTCTGGGCAATGTCTGCCATCTACTGGATTTTGTTACAACTTGCAGCAGGTGAATAAAACAGCATGTGCTGGCGAAACTCGGCGGGTCAGGCAGCATCTCAAGAGAACTCACTGAGGAGAACATGGATACGTGACGTTTCGGGGTTGGGGCACTTGAAGAAAGGGCCTGACCTGAAACGTCACCTATCCATGTACAGTCTGAAGAAAGGTCCTGACCCTAAACCTCACCTCTCCAAGACAATAGACAATAGACAATAGGTGCAGGAGTAGGCCATTCAGCCCTTCGAGCCAGCACCACCATTCAATGCGATCATGGCTGATCACTCTCAATCAGTACCCCGTTCCTGCCTTCTCCCCATACCCCCTCACTCCACTATCCTTAAGTCCGCAAAACCCACACGCTCACAGGGAGAACGTACAAACTCCGTACAGACAGCACCCGTAGTCGGGATCGAACCCGGGTCTCTGGCGCTTTAGGGCAGCAATTCTACCACTGCATAGTGGTAGATAGGCTGCCATACAGCGCTAGAGACCCCTATTGTGTAAACGAGCATCTGCAGTTCCTTGTTTCTCTATCCCAGAAGGTTTTTCTAAGTGTGCTTGTTTGCTGTGGGTTCTGCCTCTGGTAAGCAGCAACATTTCTGCAGTTTTGAAATGCTGCACATAAATTGCACATAAAATGTGTCCGCACTGCACATGCAAAATGTTTGCAGCATTGATGTTTTGCAACCAACCAATATAAGAGAT